>NC_089251.1:87726108-87876108 GCF_963930625.1 Muntiacus reevesi
CTAGAGTAGGTGAATGACAAGGACTGCATGGTGTATGGTGTGTTAAGATGATCCCTCTGACTGGACTGGGCTACACGGCAGGGAGGGAGGTGACTGGAAGACCAGTTAAGAGGCCGCTGTGGTGCTCCAGGCTTCAGATGACCAGTGCAGGGGGTGGTGGTGAAGAGCAGGAGGTGCCATGTGGAAGCGAGAGTCACTATTGAAAAAGCGCTGATCAGCTTCCAGGTGAGGAGGAGGAGCTCTTGAAAGCTTAGCGCCGGGCCGGGGTTTCTGGAAGCCATGCTTCCCCCTTCCTGATGGCCATTCCGTCTCCTCAGGTCATGGCTGCCTACCAGGATAGAGTGAGCTTGTCTGCCACTGGGTTTTACAGGTAAGTAAGGTGCTGACCTTGCTCCTCTCACCGTGTGTTGTCATCCTAACCTCCGCAGGCCCCTCCAGCACTGCACTCTGTCAGCCTTTGGTCAGGGGAGAGCAGGTCCCCCGAAATGCTTCTCTCTCCAATGGACTTCCACTAACTTCAGTGTATTGAAGTTGCCCTGAAATACATGAGCTTACCAAACGATGTGCCAAAAGCATGAGCTATCGTATCGAAAGACCTCTGTTCTAGTTCTGGTCTTAAAGTGTACTGTTCCATTTGGGAAGTCACTGGTCCCTCTCTGAACCTGTCTCCTCTTTTATGACATAATGGGTCCATCAGCAGCCATGCCCCTCAGCACTCTCCTGTAAGAACCAGGGGTGTCTGGTGTTCTGAGCGTTACCCACGTGTGTTACTGTGTTCTCTGCGTCAGATTGCTTTAACAGGCTCTCCTGCAAAAGAATGAGAGGAGGATCTAGAGCACGTGGTCTTGTTAAATAATGCAGAGTAGAACATAAAATGAGATTTAGAAAAAAGTGTCTTCTGCAACTTAAAAATTTAGTGAAACCCTGTTTCAGCAGAGGCCCTGCCTGTCTGATCTAGAAGCTGTGAAAAGAAATGATCATATTTACTGTTAGCCATAATGTTTTAGCTTTCTCTGGGAAATCTATCTAGGACCTTTTCTTTCACGGATCAGTAGACGTGGAAAGTAGTTCAATGTTTGCTTTAAAAGGTCTTGTGTGAAAATTTATAAATACATAGACTATATATGTAATATAAATACATACATGTATTTTTTAGAGCAAAGCAGTGTTTTGCCAATGCTCCCTGGTTATGTAATATTTGACCTACACAAACACAAACCAATGAAGATTTTCTCATAAGTTCCTATTTCATTGTTAGAGTTGATAGAACTGGAATTTTATCAGGGAGCACCCAGATCTGAGATCTTGAATTCTAATGAACCCAGATGAACTTGATGAGGTTAGAGGTCAAAGAACATGGCCATCTCTTGGGAGAAGCCTTTTCCCTCAGCCCTGTATTGGTTTTGTTTTCGTGCAAATTCTTATCACATCAGCTCACATTATTCTTTCTGTGTAAGGTATAGAATAGCTCAGGTGCAGAGTGCTATAAACAGAGAATACACACACACAACCAATGTAACTCATGCAAAATTGGAATCATAGTATAAGATATTCAGGATTAAAAAAAATGTCACATTGATATTTGGCAGAAAACAAAATTCTGTAAAGCAGTTATCCTTCAATTAAAATAAATAAATTAAAAAAAAAAGAAATGAGCCAAGTCTAAAACCTAACACCAAATGCTGGAATAAATTTACTAATAACTTTTTAAAAAGGAATAGAAAAAAAAAGAAAAAGAATGTAAAAAAGAACATCTGCTTTTTTTAATAACCCTTTGCTCGAATCATCTGTTAAAACTTAGGAGGGGTCCATATATGAAGAGTAGTAACAGGTGGCTGCACCCATGTTGGCACGGGTTACTGATCTTGTTACCTTTCACCTTGAGAAAGGTGAGCAGCCCCAGGTGCGCTTGTATGAACAGCCCAGGAGCCAGCCCAGAAGGAACCTTTGGTTCTGAGATCTTGAATTCTAATTCAGTAGATCCTTTGGAGTGTGATTTCCACGTCCTTCATGAGCTCAGGCAATCCTGTCACCTCTGTTTCTACCACATAGAGGCCAGCATGCTGGGACCCTGCACCGCTCTCTCTGCAGAATGATTCATATGAAGGCCATTGGCAAAATGGAGCAGAGACAAGGGCAAGATGCTCGGGCATGCAGGGGTTTCATGGACACGTTCAAAGTGTTCAGAACTCACGGGCTTTTTAAAGAACAGCTGAATAAAAAATAAAGCCTTTAGGGTCTTAAGATTTTATGGGACAAACTGTTTGTATGTGTATGAGTGGGGAGGGAGTACATGTTCATCTTATTCGTATGCGATGTTTCCTCTTCTCCCCAGGACACCCAACCTTGGCTACAGTTTTGAGACCAACTCAGGGAATGCTTTCCACTATTTCACCTATGGGGTGGCTTGCTCAGAAGTGGAAATTGACTGCTTGACAGGGGATCATAAGGTGAGAAGTTTGCAAAACTTTAGTATGAAGGGTAAAAGAGAAACATCTAAAACTGTAATACAAAGAGCAGAGGAATGAACTTTCTGGTTGGGAAAATAATGTGCTAAATCATGACTTGGTAAACTTCCTGTAAAAAGCCAGAAAGTAAATATTTTAGATTTTCTGAGCCACACTGACTCTGCCTCAGTTATTCTACTCTATCTTGTAGTGTGAAAACAGATATGAATGTATTCAAAGAAATGAACGTGAATGTGTTCCCACAATATGTAATTTATGCACCTGGAATGTGAATTTCATATTATTTTCATGTCACAACATATTCTTTTTATTTTTGTCAGTCATTTAAAAACATGAAAACCATTATTAGCTCACAAGTTCCACAAAAGCAGGGGATGGACTGGGGTTAGCCCATGGAATGTAAGCCTTCCTTACATGATCGATCTGGGCTCAGTTTCAAAGCCCCAGGAACCTGGGGGCCTGCTCTTCCTACTCACACTGCTGCCTGAGGGTGCCTGGAGCTCTCTGCTTGGGAGAGAACTATACAGGTTGCTCTTAATAACCTAAGGGTTGCCATGACCCACCTATCATTCCATACATCCCTTTCTTCTCAAACTGCTCTTGTTCTGCTCTCCATTCTAGAACCTCCGCACAGACATCGTCATGGATGTTGGCTCTAGTCTGAACCCTGCCATTGATATTGGACAAGTAAGATTCCTGGGGGCTCGGTGGTGAGGGACTTGGCCACCGATGTGTCCACTGCCTGCTAGGATCCCTGGCCACAGCGTCTCACCTGCTGTTATTTTTAAGGAGGTCTGAGCATGGTGCCAAGTGAGTCCCCCCGAGAGTGGGATTTAGTGGATGACAGTCCACTCAATTCCTGAGGCAGAAGAGAAATCGACATGGATAAACTTGAAAAGGGCTTTCACACAGCAGAAAGCAAGATGATGGGCAATGGGAACACTGACTGTTCAAACACACACATATATGCATGCACACACACAGGCACACATGCATAGTTTGAGAGGGAGCATGGGAGGGGGAGTGAAGATTGAGTTTGGGTTCAGTGTGCAGGCAGTGGGGTCTCAGGGCAGAGGCATCTTCTCCCTCTTTATTCCTCCTCCACTGAGGATGGCTGTTGCACTCTAGCAAGTAAATGCTACCGAGCCTGGGGTGGTGGAGGGTCCTGGGAGCAAAAGACACAGGTTCCAGCAAGAGGAATAAAGGGATGGCTGGAAGAAAATCACTTTGGAAAAATATGAGAGCATTGAGCAGAGCAGGTAGAACAGAGTCAGAGGGAGGAATCAAGAACCGAGGTATTGAACATGCGGTAGAAAAGGTTCGTTGTATTTCCCAAACCTGGACAATCACTGAGTATACAGAAACTTAGTCATAAATCTATTTTTTAAGTCATGGAACAGTGGTGTGGGGAGCCTCTCCTATGGGCAGGCAGTGAGCTTGGCATAGCAGACAGAGAGATGCTCAGTGTCTGGTCTCCCTCTGAACACACTTATTTAGCGTGATGGTGCCACATACCATGATTCTGAGCAGTGAGGCTGGGAGAGCAGACACATGGGCCAGCAGAGTGTGGCACGTGCCGCTCAAGAGCTCTGTGAGCTGCAGCAGGGGCTGTCTTCTCCCAGAGGGCAGGCAGGACTGGGAGTTCAAAAAGCCTGCAATCTACTAACCAAGAAAATCCTGTCTTATGCTGTGTGCTCAGTCGCTCAGTCTTGTCCCACTCTTTGCAACCCCGTGGACTGGAGGCCGCCAGGCTCCTCTGTCCATGGGGATTCTCCAGACAAGAGTACTGGAATGAGTTGCCATGCCCTCCTCCAGGGGATCTTCGCAACCCAGGGACTGAACCTGTCTTGTGGGGCTGCCCCAAAGTGCCTGGTCCCTCTCAGTACACGGGGGTTAGTGGTCCCCTGAGGGACACCCTCAGCCACCATTACCCCACGAGCTCACTTCTCAGCTCTGGGCTACCATTTCTCCTGTGGCATCATGGAAGGAACATCTGCATCAGCCCTGAAGTAGGTTTCGTGGGAAATCATGCCTACCACCGCATGTCCCCGTCCGGGAGCCGCTGACAAGTTCTGAAACTGATTTCCATGTCCGTGCGTTTGCTCTGCCTACACCAGTGCTGGCAAAGGCCCAGATCGGTTATCCCAGGTTGGGGCAGGAGCTGGGGAAGGAAGCAGTGGGGGGCTGTTTTCAGCTTCTCTCCAGTCCCCTGGGCAGGTGGGGCTTGGTGCCTGCTGTGGGAAGCAGCACCTGTCTTTGGATGGGGGGCGGGAGGCAGGGTGGCCATGATTTCTGTCTGTCTGCAGGTGGAAGGGGCGTTTGTCCAGGGCCTGGGCCTCTTCACCCTGGAGGAGCTACACTACTCCCCCGAGGGGAGCCTGCACACCCGCGGCCCCAGCACCTACAAGATCCCCGCATTCGGCAGCATCCCCACGGAGTTCAGGGTGTCCCTGCTTCGCGACTGCCCCAACAAGAAGGCCATCTATGCCTCCAAGGTACCGTTGCCCTGGGTCTGTGCTGCCTTCCCGTCTGCACTTTGGGAAACCACCCTCCATGTGGGTCTGCAGGGAGCTCGAATGGAAGAGAGAGGGAGGGGCCTGACCTGAGCCTGCGGGCGGATAATGCGCGGGCGGGGCTGGGGGTGGGGTGAGGGGGGCGGTGAGCAGACCAGCCTGGGAGCATCGGCACGGGGCTGAGGATGACACCACCCCCGGTCATTTAAGCCAGCTTTCAGGGTGCACTTAGAGGGATTCCTTAGTTCAGTCTTATAGGTCAAGTCCTGACCTACTCCCACGTCTCTGGTGTGCATCCCTGAGGCTTGGTCCCAGAGATGCTCTCGCAGGTCCTGCACCCCTGTCGACTCATGAGGACCAGCCCATTCCCCGGTGCACACACTTTCACCTCCTTCAATGACCGCCACTAGACCTTAAGGCTTGATCAGCATGCCTGGATGGTTATAACTACCCTCTGTTTCCTCCATGTCCCCAATAAGTATGAAAAACAGTTAATTAAAATTCATTAAACTGATTGATACAGTTGTTGGTCTAAGAAGGAAGACAGATAATTACTTGTAATCAACGAGACACATCTCAGTTTACTTTCCTGCGGGAGGGCCTGGGACACTTGTGGTCCTTGCCGTCAGCTCTCACACTTTAGCATGCGTCGGGTCACTGGGGGCTCAAGATTAAAAAGGTAGCTTCATGGGACTCACCCTTAGAAATTTTGATTTGGTAGGTATGGGGTAGGGTCCTTAAACCTGCATTTTTTAAAAAAAATTTTATTTATATTTGGCCGCCTTGTGCTTTTGTTTCTGCGTGGGCTTTCTCTCGTTGCGGAGAGTGGGGGCTGCTCTCTACCTGCAGTGCCCAGGCTCTAGAGGACAGGGTCAGTGACTGTGTTGCATGGGCTTAGTTGCCCCTCAGCATAAATGATCTTCCCAGATCAGGGATGGAACCCGTGTGCCCTGCATTGGCGGGTGGATTCTTACACACTGGACCACGAGGGAAGCCCAGGCCTGCATTTTTAACAAGTCTCCCTGCTGACTCTGTTATGGGCAGTCTCTGATCTATGCTTTGGGGGATGAAAGCATCTTTGCTAGAAAATAGTTTCCATCCTGTTGGTCATGATGCCTCTGTTTCAGCAACTTGTTAAGTATAATTATGGTGACTGTAAATATTGGTGACAGAGTTGCAGGTAGATTATTCCCTGAGGTTTATTGTTATGAGGAAAGGGTCAGATTTTTTTTTTTTGTCTGTAAAATATAATGCTTTATACAACTTTTAATGGTCCATTATATTCGCATGGTGTCATCAGAGAAAATCACACAGTGAAATTTAGAAGACATGTGCCCACAGGAGGAATCATTTATTAGACTGTGCTCAGCCCCTGTTTAATTTTGAGCTCCTGCCTTGCAGTGTGTGGCCGAGCGCAGGCAGGGGTCCCCGGGGTCTCCAGCCCTGCATTTGTGGAGGCTGCGCCCCCCCCTGATTCCCTGCCCGTGCTCTGCTCTTGTCCACTCAGGCGGTCGGGGAGCCGCCTCTCTTCCTGGGCGCCTCCATCTTCTTTGCCATCAAGGATGCCATCCGCGCGGCTCGCGCTCAGCACACAGCCGGTAACGCGAAGGCGCTCTTCCGGCTGGACAGCCCCGCCACCCCAGAGAAGATCCGCAACGCCTGCGTGGACAAGTTCACCACCCTGGTACGGGGCCCCCGCAGTCCACGGGGGTGGGGCCACAGGCCGGGGAAGTTCTGCTGCAGAGGGAGGGCTGCGATGTTAGGCTGTCTCTCAGCCTTCCTGTATGTTAGGTGGGAGGCCATGGGTTCACACTGCCTGCTGCCATGATGCACCACCTCCAACTTGCAGGAAGATAACAAGAATCACCTTAAAGCTTCAGCTTGGGCTGGGCCTCCTGAGAGGAAGGAGGCTGTGTGATGCACTTATCACACACTGATTTCATTATTTCCATAAAGATGAGGGTAATGGATAAAACTCCAGAAGAGCCTGACCTTTAGTGTCCACCAGTGGCATTTCTGAGACCCTTCTTTGTTAAAGACACTGTGTGAGGTACTAAGGAGACGGAGAGGGGAAAAAAAGAATTTGTGAGATGGAGCACATTTGTTCTGTGATGACCCTGTGCCATGCTGATACCGGGGATGCGTAGGTGCCCTGGAAGACATTGCAGCCTTTTCGGACACCAGCTGATTGCCCTGTGTGGTGACTGGTCACTGCCTTGGAGGTGTGTGTAGCAGTGAACTCCATGGTCTCTGGAATCATTTGGGGAGGTCCCTGTGTGATACTTGTGGGGGACAGTGCCTGGTGAAAGGAGCCTGTGCAGGACAGATGCGTCCACTGTCGGAGCCTCAGAAGCAGCCCTGTCTCTGAGCTGGGCTGAGTGGGCCTTGCACTCACTGTCCAATGGCTTTTCCAGCCTCTGTTGAGTTAGCAGAACCAGATTCTTCCCGATACCCAAGTTGGATCTCCTCCTGGGCATTTGATAGGAAATGTGATAATTTTGGGTTTCAGAGGGGGAAGGTACAGGAGGGTCCCTGGGGGCAGGCAGATCTGCCGTCAGCACAGAGGGTGAGGGAGGCGGAGGGGTCTCCAGTCAGGCGGCCCTTCAGGTTTTGCAATAGCTTTAGCTTCAGGGTGAGACACACACAGACCATGTGCAGGGCTCCCAGGCAGTAAGGATGCCTACAACTGTGCAGCAACCTCGTTGTAGCCCAGAGCCTTCCCACCATGGCCTCGGGGCTGACAGTAACCCAAACCCACCTCCTTTGAAAGCAGAGTTGCCGCATGGTTCCCAGTAAGCTCACAGAAATTGCAAAGTTAGCTCCTTGGAAACCATCTGACGCAGTCAGTGATCTGATGCAGAAGTCAGTGATCTGATGAGCCCCTCCCTCTGAGGCCCCGGACTCAAGCAAAGATCCTAACCCAAGTGCCTTGGCTATGCTGCAACACAGCAGTGATTTAAAATCCCTGCTATGGATTTTCATGAGCAGCTGATCCATGAGCCAGCTGGGCTTTTGAAGGACTGTGAGTGCCTTGTGAGAAAGGACCACTTCTGTATCTGGTCATCCCTGTATCCCCAGAGTCTGCCACAGTGCTTGACACATGGAACACATACAGTGAAAATTAATGAGCGACCGGGATATTATGGGGTCCTGCCCTGGAGGCATTCCCCACCGCTGGGACTGCAGAGTGGTGTTTGGTCTTGGGTGGTGGTTGGCAGTGATGGGATGTGGCAGAGTCCTGAGCTGTAGGAAGACCCTTCAATCAGTTCTCCATTGTTCCTTCCTAGTGTGTCACTTGTGTACCAGAAAACTGTAAACCCTGGTCTCTGAGGGTCTGAAGAAGAAGCCCCACAGGAGTCTTCTTATGCTACCCTGGGGATTCCATGGAAGGTGGAACTTGCCCTGCAGAACATGAATCTGTGAAAGTCTCAGGATGACAGAGGTGTTATTCCTCAGGATGGTGGTTGGAAGAACATTGAATGGATTGGAAGATTTTGATAAAAATATAATTTATAATCATGATGATGAACAAATTCAAAACTACTAGGCCCGAATGGCTAATAGACAATTAGCATCATTTCATGTCTGTTTTAATCACGTATTTGAAATAAGTGTAGGAAGTATTTGTGCTGTGTCCCAACTCCCTGGACAGCTTGTATACGCTTAAATGTTGACAGCATCTTTCCTTCAAAGAAGATTCTCACATGCCTCCAGAAGCTTAAAACAGAGTTACTCTAAGTCTGTGTGTCTTCCTCATAAAGCTTTTCCTTTGATTCAATAAACATCATATTATAACCTCAGATCCACACTCAGATTTGCAATGGGACAGCGGGGTGCAATTCAAACCTCTAACCACTTCATTGGAGAGAATAAAGAGATAAATTCATTACTTGAATTGTCTTCATTTAAAAAAAATTTTTTTTTATTTACTTGTTTGGCTGTACTGAGTCTTGGTTGTGACACACAGGATCTTTTAGTTGCTGCGTGTGGGATCTAGTCCCCTAACCAGGGATGGAACCCAGGTTCCCTGCATTTAGAGTGCAGTCTTAGCCACTGGACCACCAGGAAAGTCCCATGAATTTAATCTTCTTAAGTTGCATAAAGTAAGATTAATCCATAAAAGCAAAAGCCAACCAACCCAATTATTCAGTACCTACAATGTGCCGGTTTCTTCCTCTTCCTCTGTGCTTTAAGAAATGATCGGGCTTAAAAATCTTCAACTGAAGCCAGTAGTTCCCATCTAGAAACGAGGCTACTCGAACTAAAGTCAGCTGGAGAAAAAACAGCCAAGGACCCTGAGTTCTCATCCCAGCTGTTTGTCTTTGTGACCTTAGACTGCCACTTCCCTTTTCTGTGCTTCATTTTACTGCAAAATGAAAGGATTGGACTGGAATACTCCCTTAAGGTCTTCTTCGGATGCAAGAGCCTATAAATATATGACCTGAAAACTCCAGTTACTTAAGAGAGCTGCAGGGCTCAGAGACACGACTCCTTTTCTCTGGTGTGCTATCTGGGTTTAGATTCCCCCAAGTTGAAAAGAGAACAGGAGAAAGGCAGGTGTTCCCTCTGCGGGCTCTGACGGGTGATCTCATCACTATCTGGTGCCGATGGACAGTGTCGCCAGGTCACGTGCCTTCACTCTGTGAATATCCAGTGTTCTACTGGATGGGGTCCACGGTTCTGGCCTGGGAGGACTGTGGAAACTGTGCATTGGAGCCCGGTGCTTGATGTTACTAGTAAATGAAACTGTCCGCTGGTTGGCACGTGGGAAATGCTTATTAATCATCATCATCATGACAGATGCTGACATCTGCCATATATTAACCAGTCTGCATTGCTCGTGAATGCACACGCCAAACTCACACGTGCACACACATACACACATGCACTTCCCTACAAAATTCCTTTCCTCTGAATATTCTGGATTGTTTACAGCGTGGTTAAAACTGAAGCACTTTAGAAATAACAGCAGTATTTGCACTGAGATCTGCACAGGTCTGTTTCATTGGTTTTCTGGAACTTTCGATCAGGGTATGGTTAGGGTATAGGACTTGGCCTGAAACAGACAGGTCAGCTGTTAATACTGAGGCTATCAGGGCTGAACAATGACCGTGAATTCCCTTCTGAGCTTAGGAACAGAGGCAAGGCAGGGTGGTCGTGAAAATCAAACAGGCAAGCGCTCTGTGAGCTATAAGTCACCTGCAGTCCCAAGCCGTCGTCCTCCTCAGACTTGCTTGCTGGCCTTGGCTTGCTGTCTTCCTCTGTAAACCGCTTCACCTTGAGGGTCCGTGGGCCTGGGATGCCAGCATTGCCTGCAGTATCACACGGCAGCCGGCAGGGGGCGGTGGAAGACCAGACGTGAGACCATGCCGTCCAGCGGCCCAGCAGCATGGCCATCTGCTATGGGTTAGATTCTAGGCAGCGTATTTAGTGTCTCAGAGCAGGCCGGACACCTTCAAAGTTCTCTTCAAGAGCCGGATTGGAAGCTGACTTAGGGTGTCAGACTGACAAAAATCTCAAAGGAGCTCAGAAGACGGGGGTCAGCTGCGGGAGTCTGCGCTTCCGGTAAACAGCTGGCGGGGCAAGGCAGGTCTTACTTTCTTAGTATCTGCAACTTGCCAGGTGCCGGTTTTCACATTTTGCTCGTACGTGTGTGCTCAGCCGTGTTGATTCTTTGTGACCCCATGGACTGTAACCCACCAGGCTCCTCTCTGCATGGGATTTTCCAGGCAAGAATACTGGAGTGGGTTGCCATTTCCTCTTCCAGGGGCTCGTCTGGACCCAGGGCTTGCTCCTGAGGCTCCTGCATCTCCTGAATTGGTAGGTGGATTCTTTACCTCTGAACCACCTGGGAAGCCGTTTTACTTATGAAATCTCATTTAATCATCCCAGTGGCCTTGGGAGGTAGCACTTTAATCTCTGTAACAACATGAAAAAGAAGTCCTACCCATAGCTGTGCAGAGGGATTACTCATGGGCATTGACTCCTGGAAAACAGGCTGCGACTGAGCCATGTGGCTGGGGAAACCTGGCTTATACTGGGCGTTGATCTGCCTGTCAGAGTGGACCCATGCTACCCTGGCTCCCAGAGGTTGGTGGAGGCCCCCGAATGCCTATCTATTCATCTGTACTTTTGGCAGCTTAGGACTCTCACGATGGCTTGGCCAAGTTGTGGACTGTTGTCAGAGGCAGGTGAAAACTTCCTTCTACTCCAGTTAAGGTGGCTGGGAAGCCAGGACAGGAGGACAGGATGGATGGAGGTTGTAGGAGGAACTCCGGGCAAGGGATAAGGGCAGAAATTGTCCTAGCTGATTGATTTACAACTGGGAACATCCCTGAGCCCATGATATTTTTATCTTCAGTGGAGGGGGAGCCTGGACCATTCCTGCCGCTGCCTATTTTAGGTCCTGGGACAAAGCTCTTTGGAACACACAGCTTCCTTGATCTGCTGAGGCTTGAAGTCACCCTGGGGCCCCCAGGCTCAGGGACTTGTCCTTGTCTTTGTTCTGGTCTTGGGGGGGAGCATGATCCCAAGGCAGGAGACAGATCCTGGGACAATCGTGTCACCTGATACAAAGCAGCCCACCAGAGGAAATGGGAATGTCAGGAACTACCCAGAGGGTTTGGGCGTCATCTCTGTCCTAGAATGGGCCTGGCCCTGCCTGACCTTACACAGTCCTCTAGACCAATTCACATCCTAGAACTGGAAAGGCCCTGGGAACCATCAGACTCAAGCTTTTTGTTTAAGAGCTGAGAATCATAAACCCTGAGAGGGTAACTAATTTGTCTAGGGTCCCACAGCCCTTTCATGAGAGAGACAGGCTTATGACAAGACTGCCTGAATTCTGGTCCAGGTGCTTTAAACTAAATCGTGCACCCACTAGTGGAGTGAGCCTTCTCTTAGGCAACCTCAGATTGTGGGGGACATGCTAGAAATCTAGTCGCGTGGGTGGGAAGAAGATATGGAGAGCTTGGAGCCCAGGACAAGCCCTGTGGCCGGAAGGGACTCATACCTCACTCATCTGTGTTCTAGGATAGGATGCTGCAACGGGAATCCTTCTGAAGCCCTCCAGGTGGGACCAAACAGTGTGAAACATCCCCTTGTTCCAAATGAGGGCCGAAGTAACCTATGCGAGACTTGCAGGAGGGATGGCTGAAACTGACTTTGCCGCTTTTAGCTCATGACCTACCTCAGGGAATCAAGAAATGAAATAGAGAGTTTGAGAGACTGGAGGGAAAGGATGTCTGAAGATCTTTGAAGAGGGCAAGATGTATGTCCTCTCTGTTGAAGAGAAGGGAAGGAGGGAAGAGGGAGGAGAGAAAGAGAGGAAGATTGTGTGTGAGGTAGGGAGAGGGGGAGCTTCACGGGGTGCACTCAGAGACCCAATCCTGAGAGCTGCTTGAGAGGCTGTGTTTGGATCAGCCCGAGGTACAGAGCAGCAAGGAGAAGGGGATGAGAGCGAGTTACATGTCCTCCAGTGTTCGGGCAAGGATACCAGTTGTGGCCACACTGGAGGGAGCCACCCATGAGGACTGCCTGGAGGGGGAGATGTAATCCCAACAGAGGGAGGGACCATTTTATGCCCAGGATCAGCTTGCTCCAGTGGCCATGAGAAATGCTCTCACATCCCTGCCTGCCTCCTCTGTTCCAACCTGACCTCCTCTACCACGCTCCTCACTCCCAGCACAGATCTCTCACCAGGGAGGAAGGTGGCAGGGCTCTCCACTGTGCCTCTGTGATGGCTGGCGCCCGATACCCGGAATCTCTCACTCAGAAATCTTCCCTGAGAGAGAGCCCTGAATGTTGGGGGAGGAGGCTTAGGGGCAGCGGTGCCCAGGCTTCTCCACTTACCCTGATGCGCTCAGAACATCAACCCAGGAGCACAGAGTGTGTTTCTGGGAATCCGGCAGCTCTTGGCTTGCTGCCCCCTCCCCCTGCCTCCCCATCTTCATCAGAGCCTAGCTGGAGTGGTGACCAGGGTCCTTCCTCTGTGCAGCCAGTTGTCCTAATCATCAAGTGTTGGACTGACCCATGCGTAGGCCCTGTGTTCTTCCCATGAGATGTGGATTCCCTGGGGTGCCCCTGGCTGTGTGCTGTGCTGGGGGGGAGGCTGGCCTGAGCACCTGTCCTGGGCAGTGGCACCAACATGCCTCAGGCAGCTCTTGGCTGTTTCGGAACTGAGGGTGGGCAGGCCAGTTAGCTCCTCTGAACCCTCCTCTTTTCATCTGTGAAATAAGCTTGGATAATCATACCACTCATGCAAGAAATTATTGTTTCCAAATGGACACCCATGAGGTCTCTATCTCAGCATGGGAAATTGCCCTTCCTGCAATAAAATTATAAATGAAGGCACTCAACTTTAATATCTGCTTCCAGTCCTTTATCAAACCAATATAATTATTTCATGCTATAGTTTCTTAAAGCATTTCTATGTGTTGAGATAATTACACAAAAGTGTATCTGATTATAAACACAACCCTCAAAACATGACTAATAGACCAGACCAAGTTATCGTCCTATGATTCTGTGAGAAAAACACAGATATATCCAAAACACTTTTCATGAAATACCTCTTCTTTTCCATGACTGCAACCAGAACTAAATACTGTGTATAGAAATTACTTGTGGTGATTAAAGCATTTGAGAATCTAGACTGATCATTAACATCTTACTGAGACAAACTCTATACGTAAACTCTGTGAAAATAAGTTCCTATGATGGGCTGATGGAAACCTCTAGGAGGGCTTTGTCAGTTACTCATCCACCCAGCTTAATCCACTCATTTAGCCATTCATTTGTTCCTTTATTCAAGAAGAATAAAATGGTTTCTATTTAAAATAAGTATTTGGTTATCTATCTGCCTGTGACACTATTTTCCTATAACAGATATTTGAAATTTAAGATGGTCCTCTTATTTTATTTAAATATAGATATTTCCATTACTTTATATTTGCTCCAGTTATTAAGCAACTCCTTCAGCTCCACAATAACTCTTCTCTCTGCTCAATAAAGCTGGGGCGAAACGGTGTAAACCGCATTCTTGCTCCGTCTGCGCCCTCTGCTATAGTCTGACCGTGGGGCTGGAGGAGGAGATGGAGGTGTGCTCCATTCTATTAGTATTTGCTTCTTTTCTAAAAATTAAATTTATTTTTAAATGAAACAAAGATGAACATTTTTAATGATAAAAGGTACAACTCACAAAGAAGACAGACATCATAAAACTATTTGACAACTAACAACAAAGAAACAGAGATACCTAAAGCAAAAATCAGAAGAAATAGGGAAAAGAAAAAAATACAATCATAGTGAGACATATTAACATTTTTCTGAGAATATTTTATCAAATGTATAAAAAATAAGAATAGGAGCATCTTGAATGATGCATTAATAATTTAAATTAATAGATTTCTACTTAGATTAATTTATATTCATCTTACATCCTATATAAATATATTTAAAGTTTTTTATCTCATACACTGTTATCAGATGTCCATAGGACATTAAAAAAAATATAATATAATATATTATAATATATATTAAATATATATTATAATATATATTAAATTATATTAAATAATATAAACATTACTAAATTTCAAAAAGTAGAATTTTTTTGGTGATTCAGTTATACATGTACCATATATTATTTTTTAAATTATTTTTCACTATATGTTACTACCAGACATTGACTATGTTTCCCTGTGCTATACAGTAAACCTTTGTTGCTTGTTCCATATTTTTTTTTAAATTAGAAATCTAGCATCCTATTCACACTAAGTCAAACAACTGAAATCAAAATGTCATAAATTTTTTAGTTAAGCAAAAAGTCATGTTTTCTAAAATATATATATTATACATATTATTTACATACAAGAGCTTTTCTACTGTGCTTGGCAAAGACATGAGAAAGAACATCAAAAAAAAAAAAAGAAGAGATGAAGAAATTGGAAAACATGAACTAAGTGAAATGGGAGCCCTGAATATGAGATGGAAGAAGTGATGCAATCTAGATAAAAGTAAAAGATCCTCATATAGTCCAGTTGTTTTTAAACATGGCTGCTCATTAGAAACATTTCTGGTGGAAAAAAGCAATACCTGGGCATCTGTATTTTTCAAAAAATTCCAAGATAATTCTGATATGCATTTGGATTTTAAAAAGTGATTACAGGTTTTTCTATTAAATGGTAGTTTTGGTGATATAGAATTCTATTATTTTTCTGTTGACCAATCATGATACAATGGTTTTAAGTGAGTAATAGTTACAAAATCACAATAGTAAAAGATGTTTATCAGTTTTCACAATCAATAGCCAGACCAAAAATAAAAGATAGTTATAGTTGCAAGCCATAGTGGGAACATGATTATCCTAACAATATAAAATAATTACATACAATTTGGGGGGTCAAGTAGACTAATGTGATGAGTAGAAGTGCATACATGCACATGTTTTCATCTGCTCAGCTGGTCTATATCTTTGGTTGGTGCATTTAATCCATTTACATTTAAGGTAATTATCAATATATTTGATCCTATTACTGTTTTCTTAATTGTTCTGGATTTATTTTCTGTAGGCAGCTCTTTTCCTTCTTGTTTTCTGCCTAGAGAAGTTCCTATAGCATTTGTTGTAAAGCTGGTTTGGTGGTGCTGAATTCTCTTACCTCTTAGCTTGTCTGGAAAGCTTTTGATTTCTCCATCAAATCTGAAGGAGAGTCTTGCTGGGTAGAGTATTCTTGGTTGTAGATTCTTCCCTTTTCATCACTTTAAATATATCATGCCATTCCCTCTGGCTTGTAGAGTTTCTGTTGAGAAATCAGCTGATAGCCTGATGGGAGTTCCTTTGTGTATTGTCATTTTTCCCTTGTTGCTTTTAATATTTTATTTCTGCCTTTAATGTTTGTCAGTTTAATTACTATGGGTTTCAGTGTGTTCCTCTTTGGGTTTATCCTGCCTGGGACTCTGTGCTTCCTGGACTTGATTGACTATTTCCTTTCCCAGTTAGGGAAGTTTACAGCTATTATCTCTTTAAATGTTTTCTCAGGTCCTCTCTCTCTCCTTCTGGGACCCCTGTAATGCAAATGTTGATGCATTTAATGTTGTCCCAGAGGTCTCTTAGGTTGTCTTCATTTCTTTTCCCTTTTTTTTTTTTTTTTTTCTATATTCTGTTCTGTGGCAGTGATTTCCACCATTCTGTTCTCCAGGTCATTTATCTGTTCTTCTGCCTCAGTTATTCTGCTATTGATTCCTTCTAGTGTATCTCTGTTCTTTAGTTCTTCTAGGTCTTTGGTAAACATTTCTTGCATCGTCTCAATCTTTGCCTCCACTCTTTTTCCAAGATCCTGAACCATCTTCACTATCAGTATTCTGAATTCTTTCTCTAGAAGGTTGCCTATCTCCACTTCATTTAGGTGTTTTCCTGAGGCTTTATCTTGTCCCTTCATCAGTGATGTAACTTTCTGCTTGTTCATGCTGATTCAGTTCAGTTCAGTCACTCAGTTGTGTCCAACTCTTTGCGACCCCATGGAGTGTAGCACGCCAGGCCTCCCTGTCCATCACCAACTCCTGGAGTTTGCTAAAACTCATGTCCATTGAGTTGGTGGTGCCATCCAGCCATCTCCTCCTCTGTCATCCCCTTCCCCAGATTCATCTACCTGTCCTCCCTTCTCATTTTCTTATGCTGTCAGTATCCATCATCCATCAAGCTCTTCCTTTCTATAGTCACAAATATTTCTAGGTCCATTTTTCAATTATTCATTGTCAGAGCAATTCATCTTATTAAACAATAACCAGCCATACAAGTTGTGAAACATCCTTTCCAAGAAAAATTTAGCAGTCTACATATGAGATATGTGCTACTCCCTGGAAGGAAAATAAAAGATGAATAAAGCTCAGATGCTGCCCCGAGTGGGCTTCCCAGGTGGCACTGGTGGTAAAGAACCCACCTGCCAATGCAGGAGATGTAAGAGATGCGGGTTTGATCCCTGGGTTGGGAAGATCCCCTGGAGGAAGGCATGGCAGCCCACTCCAGTATTCTTGCCTGGAGAATCCCATGGGCAGAAGAACCTGGCAGGGTAGTCATAGAGTCACAAGGAGTCGGACAGGACTGAAGTGACTGTCCTGAGTATCACATCATCTAGCAGGAGAAATATGACGTATGTCAATAACCTAATTATATGACCCAGGTGGACCATGGTAATGGCTGAAGAGGCTCGGGAGCAGAATGCTCTGAGACTTAACAGGGGACACGCCTATAGATGGAGAAACCAGAGAAGGCTTCATGGAAGTGGTATTTGCACTGAATGATGGTGCTAAAGGATGGTATGTTTCCTATTGCTTCCATAACAAATTACCACAAATTTAGTGCGTTAAAACTACATTTGGTAATGTACAGCGTGGTGACAATAGTTAATCATACTGTCCTACATATTCGAGTTGCCAAGAGTTATCATCACACAGTTTTGTAGGTCAGCTATGTGTGGCGCTGCAGGGTCCTTCGCTTAGTTGCACAGGGTCACAATTAAGGTGTTGGCAGGGCTGTGTTCCTTTCTGGAGGCTCCTTAGATGCATCTGCTTTCAAATTGTCAGCTGGATTCAGTTCCTTGTTGTGGCGAGGACTGATTCCTTGCCGGCTGTCAGCTGGGGGTCTGTGTTTGCTCCTAGCAGCCACTCCCATCCCTCCTCACACTTTCCATGTACCCCATATCCAACCCCCCAGCAGTGGGAGTTGAATCCTCTCATGCTTTGAAACTAACTTCTACCTCATCTCTTCTGACCTCAGCTAGGGAAATTGATTAAATCAGGCCCACTTAGGTAATCCAGGCTCAGTTCAGTTCAGTTCAGTGGCTCAGTCGTGTCCGACTCTTTGCGACCCCATGAACTGCAGCACGCCAGACCTCCCTGTCCATCACCAACTCCCAGAGTTTACTCAAACTCATGTCCATTGAGTCGGTAATGCCATCCAGCCATCTCATCCTCTGTTGTCCCCTTCTCCTCCTGCCCCCAATCTCTCCCAGCATCAGGGTCTTTTCCAATGAGTCAGCTCTTTGCAGGAGGTAGCCAAAGTATTGGAGTTTCAGCTTCAGCATCAGTCCTTCCAATGACCACCCAGGACTGATCTCCTTTAGGATGGACTGGTTGGATCTCCTGGCAGTCCAAGGGACTCTCTAGAGTCTTCTCCAACACCACAGTTCAAAAACAATTCTTCAGCGCTCAGCTTTCTTCACAGTCCAACTCTCACATCCATTCATGACCACTGGAAAAACCATAGCCTTGATTAGACGGACCTTTGTTGGCAAAGTAATGTCTCTGCTTTTTAATATGCTATCTAGGTTGGTCATGACTTTCCTTCCAAGGAGTAAACGTCTTTTAATTTCATGGCTGCAATCACCATCTGCAGTGATTTTGGAGCCCCAAAAAATAAAGTTTGACACTGTTTCCACTGTTTCCCCATGTATTTGCCATGAAGTGATGGGGCCAGATGTCATGATCTTAGTTTTCTGAATGTTGAGCTTTATGCCAACTTTTTCACTTCCCTGGTGGCTCAGACGGTAAAGCGTCTGCCTACAATGTGGGAGACCCGGAGTTCAATCCCTGGTTCGGGAAGATCTCCTGGAGAAGGGAATGGTAACCCACTCCAGTATTCTAGCCGCCCCCGCCCCCCCGCCCCCGCCCCAAAAAAGGAGCTCAAAGCAATCCAGGCTAATCAACCCATTTTCAGTCTGTAACCTAATTAACATCTGCAAAGTCCCTAGTGCCTTGCAAGGCAGTGCATTTACAGGATCCAGGGATTAGGGTGAGCACATCTTTGGAGAGCACCTATCCTGCCTGCCTCTAATGCATAGAAGTTACATATGCTGGGCGTGGCCAGAGGGCTGTTCAGGCAGAGGAAATGGAAAGGATGTATCTTGGAGGCCAGAGACCTCCTGCAAGGAGCCGTGAGAACAGCCAGCTTTTCTCCTGAGGTGTCTTCTGAACGGTAGGATATGTGAGCTCTTGGGTAGAGTAACAGCCTCTGAATGAGAATAAGGCAAACACAGACAACTGACCGAGGGGTGTGGGACGTGCAGGGCCACCTGCCTAGTTCCACGGTGGAAGCGAGAGACCTGATGCGCATATTGAAATTTTCAGCGTTCCAGTTTATCTTTTTACATTAACAGATTATATTCGCAGTGTTCTAGTATGTCCTCAAAGTTCTCATCTATAAGCACCCGGACTATAACATATTTTTCACTCCCTGGGACATCTTAAATTTATTTCACACATTACAAAGAGAAGTATCCTGATAAAGTTGTATATTCACTGTCCAGATAAAAGGGAAAAAACACAAAAGTGGAAGAAAATTAAGTCATTTATTTTGAAAACCAAACCACTAGGAAAATATATCACAGTCTTGAAACAGCAAAGACAATATTATCATTTCAAGTACTAAGTTGGTAAAAAAAACAAGGTCCTTATCAAAATGATAAGGGGCCAGAACTGGGGCAAGAACAACACATGTAGCAAAGGCCCTGGCAAAAGTGGTATTTGGTAATGGAGGGCAGTCCCTTTATCACTCTAAAGGAGCCACACAGTTCATCCCCGAGTTGCTTACTTTTCCTCCCTTGACTTTTTTGTTGCCAGGGGATTGTCTCAACAAAGCTCTGTTATTTCAGGGGGCAAAGGAAGCAACACTGGGTTTAGGCTTTCATTCTGTTTCATGAAAAACAGATTTTCCCAAAGCCCGTACTTCACAACCCTCTTATTTAAGTAGCTAATAGTTCCTCTTTCACTGTTCGTTCCTGAATATGAGCATATAATACTGTCAAAATCCCATTTCCCTTTAAGGCCGAGTGTCACTGTAAGATTGTCTTGTTGCTTGGCTGACTCTGCTGCAGGCGGCCTCAGGGCCCACCATGGCTGCCAGTGAGAGGGAACACTTGCTTCCCTTACCAGTGTGATATTGCTTCTTACATTTTTGCAGGGTCTCCAGGCTGAATGATGTAATGTGTGAGAATTTTAAGAAACACACATCCACATCTTGATGGAGAAATGAGTACCTGCAGGGACCCTTTCAAACTTTTCATCCGAACTGCCTCTCCCAACTTTACATCTTAACGTCATGCCCTTGTCTATAAAAGAAAAACAAGCAAAACAAACCCCCGAAAGCCCCC
Source organism: Muntiacus reevesi (assembly GCF_963930625.1). NCBI lineage: Eukaryota > Metazoa > Chordata > Mammalia > Artiodactyla > Cervidae > Muntiacus > Muntiacus reevesi. Next base: position 87,746,236 of record NC_089251.1, read on the forward strand.
TGCCCCTTTCGACATTAGTGACTGCATGGATTTTATTAGTTTGTGGAAAATGTTGTAGTGATCCTTCTGGTAAACAGCAGGTGGGCAATAAATAGAAACACCTCTTTTCATACTCCACTAGACCATAAGCAGGTTACATGAACCTGCCGGCCTCTTGGTATCTGTGTAGTAAGAGAATCCGGTACCTTGGAGGGCCCTGGTTTGGGACAGGGAGACTCCTATTGGCAGGAGAAGTACTTGCCCATGAAATTCAGGCTCACAACAAACCTCCTGTGCTATCTGTGACCCAAATTTTAGCACCGTTTTTTTTCCATTTCACTTTCTAGGATTGAAACACAAAGGAACCAGCATCCAGAGGAAAGAAACACAGGCCTTAGACGTGCTGCCATCCTTAATTTCCTCATTCCTTAACTCTCCTTAAAAGACCCAAATCCCCACTCCTCCTTTTAAATCGATTCCTGCCCTCAGCCCTGATGGCCACTAGCAGACAGCTATTTCCCCATGGATGAGAGCGACTCCTTCATCTTCCTGGTCATGGTTGGGATGAGGTTCATGTGGTCATCCACACACTTGGTCACGCAGGTCTCCAGCTGCCGCTTCACCTGAAGCTCCTTACTCCCTGCATCTATCGAATCTTTGGCCTTGTCATTGCAATACATAGTGCACCGGGCCAGGCGGTCCTGTGGCAAGAAGGAAAAGGGTAGAAAAACTGAAAGGTTGACCTTCATCTGCCAAGTGCTTATCATGTGCCACGGTCTATCCTACATGTTTTGGCTTGACGTGTATTATCTTGATCAATTAAAGGGACACGATAGTGGAATTGACCAAGATTGTCCTGTTTAAAACAGAGGCTGGCACCATGAGGGCCCAGACAAAGCATTATTAGAAAGCAGGTGAATGACCAAATAAATTGTAATAAGTCCCTTCCAGGAAGCAAGAAGGAACTAGAGGCTACTGTTACTCAACTACAGACTTTCAAACACCTTGATTTTATAAGATCTGTCATAGCTACAGAAAAATACTCAATTCAACAAATATTTATTGAGCTTCTACTATGTGCGAGGGACTCTACTGTTGGGGAATACAGCAATGAGTAAAACAGGTGAAGCTCTTTCTTTCACTGAACTGATGTTCCAGTGGAGGGAGATGGACAACAAATAAGTGAAGACGTTGGGGAAACAGCTGGATATATGAATCTGGATAAGGAGTGAAGCTGGTCTAAAGATATGAATGCAGGAGGTGTCAGCATATAAATATTTGCTATGAGACTACAGAACTAGATTGAGGTCCAAGCATAACCCTGGGCACTCCAGTCCTCTTCAGAGGTTGGAGAGAGTAAAAAAGACAGTAAATGAGAACAAGAAAGGAGCTGGGGGTGAGGGGGTGGGAAACGACACGACCAGGAGAGTGAGCTATCCTATCCTGGTGGCCAAATGAATAAAGATTTTTAAAGAAGGGGAGAAGAGTGATCCACTGTGTCAATGATGCAGGTAGACTGAGTAAGATGAGGAATGAGAACTGTCCATTGGATTCAGCCCCATGGAGGGGAGTGGCAAGAGTGGGCCTGGCGCAATGAATAAGTAAGTCTGATTACAGGACTGAACAGTGAATGGAAGAGAAAGTTGTACAGTAATTCAAGAAGCAAACTTTAAAAAAAACCTGTAAAATAAAGTGTCAAACACAAAGAAACCCTTTGGAGTTTCATGATCTTGGAGAAGTTATCCTTTTACAGTGCCAGTCATTTTGAAGAATTTTATATAGAATATAAAAATGTTTCACATTGGATATAAATTTGTCCACATGAACAGAATCCCAGGCTATGAAATACTGATTCAGAAGTGGGCCCTCTTTCACCCAAGTTTCAGGAAAGTATACCCAGAGGAAGGGAGTAAAAGGAAGCTGAGGACACCCTTTGCTTCTCCAGAGAGAAATATGGGGCAGGGTGGGGGCAGAGGAGACTCTAAGTGACCTGAGAGAGGCTTGCGAGTCAGGCAACAATGAGTCAACAAAAATAATGCTTCGTGTAAAGGACTGCTCCTTAGTGACACAGGAGCTGCCCTCTGGATACAGCAAGTAAGGGCATCCTGGGTGGGAAAACCCATAAAACGATGGTAGGATCTTGCTCTAATCTGTACCTTTTAAAGACTGGCTTATTCCACTTTCCTGGGGATTCTGCTATTGTAAGAATGAACTAACACATTTTACAAAGCTTTATACTGTACAGTATACATATATTTGATGTCTATGGGGGAAAAAAAAAGCATAAGGCTCTTGGTCATGAATTCCCTTTTGCATTGTTTCTATGGGAAATTCTTACAGCACTCAACCTCTAGGACTTTTTCCAAAATTTTAAACCCTGTAAAGACTAGCTGGACATAGGACTGTCACAGATGTTAACACAGAAAGAAGACACTAAAGCCAAGAATTCTGAACCAACGCTTGTCATCTGCAAAAGAGCAACACCTAGGGCTGAAGTGGTCTGACTGGGGTATTCCTCACCTGGAACTTCTCCAGCTCGCTGGTCACCAGGGCCTGGGCTTGGGCCAGAGGTGCATGGCAGCGCTCAATGCACTGGTGCACTTGCTGCATGGACGCCTGGCTTTCCTCACAACAGGCGGCGCTGCACCGGAACATAAGGCCCTGTGGGGGGAGGGCAGAGACGGGTGAGGCAGGAAAGCCTTCGGGCAGAGATGACCACCGCCGAGTGCAGAAGAGGCTAGCAGGCGCGTCACACCTGCACCTCTCCTTAGAACAGACACCAAGAGCTTAAACCCACGACAGGAAACATTATCCTCGGTGCCTAGCAATGTTTCATTGCTGCTAGCTCACTGACAGTTGTTGAACCGAAGGCTGGGTGGAGAAGGAGGGTGGCGGAGGATGAGATGGAGCCAAGTTCTGAGAACCAGGTGCCTAAACCACAGGGTTCAGAGGTCAGCGATCTAGTAACCATCCACCAGGGGGCAATTGGTCCACTGACTCCAGGGGCACCTTTACAAGCGAACCCCACCAGGCGGTTCGGGAAGTGGGATCAACAGCCGCACAACCTTCAGGGGATCAAAGCGGAACAGCATGTAAGGCAGTGCTGCGCGAGCCGAGCAGGACCAGGCCACTGAGGAGGCCGACCACTGCCGCCTTTCCGGTCCTTCACCTTGGCAGTGCTCTTTGGACGGGCTCTGGCTGCTCACCTGCGAAGCGGCCGCGCAAGAGAGCAGGTGGGGGAGGCTGAACACCTTACTCCGGGGGCTTCTCAACCCTGGCAAGGGGACACCCCCTCCCCCGCCTGGCCTGGGGGCCAAACGGCCTTGCGCGTGGCGAGGGCGCACAGATTTCATTCGCTCAGCCGAAGCTCCAGTTCTAAGAGTGACCATTGTTTCCAAGGACGCAGCGACGACCCCAGGGATACCCCGACCCGGGTCTGCAGACTGGGAGGCAGCGGAGCGGAAGGATCCTGAAGCGGCTGCGGAAAGGGGCAGGAAATCCCGGACCGTACTCGCTCCCCCCCACCCCGGGTCGGCTCCCGCCCCGCTACCTGCATCTTCCGGATATTCTCCCTCTCCAGACTCTTCACCATGGAGTCCACCGCCTCCTGCACCCGGAGTTGCTGCTGCAGCTCCGCCATGGCGACCCGCGCGGTTCCCGGCTGCGCCGGCGCCCACATGGACTCCCGCGCACGGGCCCGCCCCCTCGTTGCCACTTCCCGGGTCACCGCGCGCGCCCTCCCCCGGCCCACGCCGCCCCCTAGCGTCCGAGAGGAGTAACTGCAGCCCTGGCCGCCCGCTCCCGCCGCCCTCCGGGGTCCCGGCCTCGGCGTCCCCACCCACCCCGCGGGATTCTTTACTAGGTCTGCGCACGTCTGTTAGTGTCAAACGGTTCTTTCTCTCCTTACCTGTCTGCGTCCCTGTTCCCCTCGCTTACTTAAAGTTCTTTAAATTCATTTTTGTTTATTTTTTAAAAACTGAAGTAAAGTAATGCTCAAAATTCTCCAAGCCAGACCTCAACAGTACGTGAACCATGAACTTTCAGATGTTCAAGCTGGGTTTAGAAAAGGCAGAGGAACCAGAGATCAAATTGCCAACATCCGTTGGATCATAGAAAAAGCAAGAGAATTCCAGAAAAACATCTACTTCTGCTTTATTGACTTTGCCAAAGCCTTTGACTGTGTGGATCACAACAAACTGAAAAATTCTAAAAGAGATGGGAATACCAGACCACCTGACCTGCCTCCTGAGAAATCTGTATGTAGGTCGAAAAGCAACAGTTATAACTGTACATGGAACAACAGGCTGGTTCCAAATCAGGAAAGGCATACGTCAAGGCTGTATATTGTCATCCTGCTTATTTAACTTATATGCAGAGTACATCATGAGAACTGCTGGGCTGGAGGAAGCACAAGGTGGAATCAAGATTGCTGGGGAAAATATCAATACCCTCAGATACGCAGATGACCCCACCGTTATGGCAGAAAGCAAAGAAGAACTAAAGAGCCTCTTGATGAAAGTGAAAGAGGAGGGTGAATAAGTTGGCTTAAAGCTCAACATTCAGAAAACTAAGATCATGCTATCTGGTCCCATCCCTTCATGGCAAGTAGATGGGAAACAATGGAAACAGTGACGGACTTTATTTTTTTGGGCTCCAAAATCACTGCAAATGGTGACTGCAGCCTTGAAACTAAAAGACACTTGATCCTTAGAAGAAAAGCTATGACCAACCTAGATAGCATATTAAGAAGCAGAGACATTACTTTGCCAACAAAGATCTGTCTAGTCAAAGCTATGGTTTTTTCAGTAATCATGTATGGATGTGAGAGTTGGACTATAAAGAAAGCTGAGCGCCAAAGAATTGATGCTTTTGAACCGTGGTGTTGGAGAAGACTCTTGAGAGTCCCTTGAACTGCAAGGAGATCCATCCAGTCCATCCTAAAGGAATTCAGTCCTGAATATTATTCATTGGAAGGACTGATGCTGAAGCTGAAACTCCAATACTTTGGCCACCTGATGCGAAGAACTAACTCATTTGAAAAGACCCTGATGCTGGGAAAGATTGAAGGTGGGAGGAGAAGGGGACAACAGAGGATGAGATCATTGGATGGCATCACTAACTCAATGGACATGAGTTTGAGTAAGCTCCGGGAGTTGGTGATGGCCAGGGAGGCCCGGTGTGCTGCAGCCCATGGGGTCACAGAGTCGGACACGACTGAGCTGATCATTGATTTACAGTGTTGTGCCAATCTCTGCTGTACAGTAAGGTGAAAAAAATATTTAATATGATTCATGTAACAGATCGGTGCGCAGATCTTAGATGTGAACAACTTAATGAGTTTTAACAGGCCTTGACCTTTCCCTGTTAACCTTTGCCCTTTTTCACCCAATTGCTCCTGACCCCAAGCAACCACTGATCTACTCTTTCACTACAGATTATCCTTTTCTTTTCTAGAATATAGTATATGTATTTATATAAAATCATTCATTCCTATATACTTTTTGAGGGTTCTGGTCCCTTCACCTAACATAACACTTTTGAGGCTGAGCCTTATCTTCAGTTCTTTTTTTCTGCTGAATAGTATTCTATTGAATGGAGGTACAGCAATCTGTTTTTCCATTTCCCTGTTGATGGGCATTTGGGCCCTTCCCAGTTATTCTGAATAAAGTGGTGACTGTGAACATCGTTGAGCAAATCTTTTATAGACCTAAATTTCTATTTCTCTTGGGCAAATAAATATCTAGAAGTGGAATCATTGGATTGTTGGTAGATATATTTATGCATTCATTTCTAATAAGAAATTGTTAGCTTCAAAGGTGCAGTGTGGGAGCTACAGATATTCAATTGACAAGCAAGCATTTATGTGTCAGCAGTGAGCTGTTTCGGAGCTTCTGGAACAGTTCTGTCTGGAAAACCCGTTTCCCCACCTCCTATGCATTCATTTATTAGGACTTCCCTGGTGTCTCAGTGGCAAAGAATCCACCTGCCAATGCAGGAACCTCAGGAGATATGGTTCAGTCCCTGGGTTGGGAAGATCCCCTGGCAGAGGAAATGGCAGTGCACTCCAGTATTCTTGCCTGAGAATCCCATGGCCAGAGGAGCCTGGACAGCTACAGTCCATGGGGTTGCAGAGTTGGACAGGACTGAGTGACTACGCATGCAGGTACGCATGATTCCAACCCCTCCTGTTACAGGCTACTTCCAAACCCTAGTGAGTTTTCTATCCTATTAATCTGCAATTATTTCTAGTTCTCCCAATCCAGTGTCTGCTCAAGGTCTGCAGGTCCACAGAGGAAAGTTTTAATGCCTTAGAGACAGACTACCAGGCCCATCAGAATCTGCTGGAACCTACCTTTCCAACACCAGTCTCTCTACTCACTATCATATGTCCGCCATGCCCAACCACTGACAGTCCCCAAACACGTCAGCAGCCTTCCCAGGTCCCCGGACCACCCGCCGTGCCCCTTGTCTGAGCTGCCCATCCCTGCCTCTCTTCTTCACCTGTGGGCTCCTACTGAAGACTTAGTTTAGATGCTACACAATTGGTGTCTTATCCTGAGTGCTCCCGTCGTGCTTTATGTTTTCTGCCTTTTTCCTATCACAGTGTCTTTTTAACCAAGCAGGGGTCTCAATCTCACCAGCATTTTGGGTCCTAGAGGCAGCGCCAGTGAGTGAAGCTAGTCTGGGTAAGTACCTGTGTGGGCCGAGCGATGGGGACTATGATAGCCCAAAGACCATTTTCAGTGTTTGCCCTTGAACAGCATGGCCATACAACACAAGGTAAACCTGACTCTGCAGGTGCTTTCGTCAAGTGATTAAACTGCTTCCTTCCCTTTTTGTTACCCCTTGCTAGCTGGTGAGCCTTTTGAGAACAGCGTGTTGTTCTTCCCATTTTCCTTAGCACTAATAACAGTACAACATACACACATAATCGGGGAAATTTTGCTGAAGACAGTAGCGAGTGGGAAGGCGATAGCTTATCTTTGTGTAAATGTTCTCCACTTTCAAGTTTGCCTGATGGGTGATGTGGCCTCTGGCCCACTCTGTGTGCTTGGGAAGATTCTGGGTAACTTGGTGAGGGGCTTTTGGATAAGATGGAACAGAACCAAGCCCCTTTGGGAGAAATAATTCTAACTAAAACCCTAGGGGGTGTGGACACTGGGCAAGGGATGGGAGAAATCTGGTTGGGACCTGGCTAGAGTTTGTTCCTAGTCCTACCGGCCCCCTAGTCCCTCAGCCTTCATCTCTCTGAGCCTCAGTTTCCTAATCTGATGAAAAGAAAAAAAAGAGGGAAGCAAATCTATTTTCGTTGACTGGTTTCAGGGAATAGAATAGAGTACATAGAATAGAGTACTTTTAGGTTCTCAGAGGAAAATCTCTTTTTAATACAAAGAATTATTATTGAGATATTTTAAGACTATTACTAAGAATTATTATTAAGAATCAGATCATTGAACAATGAGCTTACTGGTCACTGGAGAGAACAAGATGAGATGTGAGATGTTTTATGGTGAGTTTATGACAAGACTGAGGAGACTTGAGTTGTTTTCGCCTAAAGCAGATACTTCTCTCACTCTTACCTGTCTGCAACCCTGGTGGGTCAGAAGGCTTACCTTCCTTGGAGACATTTAAAGCCCAGTTCCAGGGAGATAATGCAGATTGGCAAGCACGTGGCTCTGGAAGCGTCCCTCTTACATATTTTCTCTGTTAAACAATACACCCATGAGTGCTGCGGTCAGTAGGAAGTCAGCCCAGTGGTTGAGAACTTGACAGATCTGGATTTGAGTTCTACTTTGCCCCTTACCAGTGATGTCATCTTAGACAAATTATTTATATATTTGGGGCTGTGCTGGGTCATTGTTGCTGTAGGGGCTTTTCTCTAGTTCCTATGAGCAAGGGCTAGTTTCTAGTTGTGGTGTGCAGACTGCTCACTGCAGTGGCTTCTCTTGTTGAGGACCATGGGCTCTAAGGCATTCGGACTTCTGTGGTCGTGGCTTCCAGGCTCTAGAGCACAGGCTCAATAGTTGTGGTGCATGGGCTTAGTGCCAAGACATGTATGATCTTCCTAGACCAGGGATCGAACTCGTGTCTCCTGTATTGGCGGGCAGATTCTTCACCACTGAGCCACCAGGAAAGCCCTAGACAAGTTATTTAATCCATGACTATCTCACCATGTGGTTGTTCTGTGACTTTTGCCCCTGGATCATGTCTGCCTCCACTCAGGCCAGGCCAAACTAATCTAGTCCTTTCTTCATGTAATCATAGACATCTTGATACTTACAGAGCAAAGTATCCCAGGAGGAGTCTCTTCTGTGTGAGTGAAATATCATCTTGAGACAGCTGGACCTGGGACACTCTACTGAAGGGCTTGCACCTGAACAAACGTCTCCTTGAGCCAAAGAATACAGAGAAACTGTAGGCGATTGAAAATAACTGCATGCATGTGCAGTTGGGGCAATTATGAACAATAGGATACAAAAAGGCCATAACCAACAGCTATTTCTGAGGTGCCTGGGGCAAAAGTGAGGTACTGCACCAGGTCCTGCACTCAGTATTACCAAGGGCAGACCACCTAGGTGTGCCGCCTGCCCAACCCATGGATCCTCACTGCCCCCACCCTCACCTCACTGTTACCCTGTTTAAGGACACAAGCAGCTCTCCTCGGGGACCTACTTCTTGTCTTCTCTCCCTCCCTCTTGCTGCAGCACAAGCTGCAATAAAGTCTTGCCTAAAATTCTTGTTCGGTCTCTTATCAATTTCTATTGATTAAAGAGTCCTACGGCCCAGGTTGGTAACAATCTGTGTCTCTAGTGAAGAATCATAGAAGTTAAAGGGTTCCTAGAGATCTGTTTGCTTTTGCAAAATTTTGAGAAGAATCATTTGTTTTCAAACATGACAACTGGGGAAAACTCCAATATGAAGAACAGATGATGATGTTATTTTAACAGTCTAAATTAACTTTCCAAGTTCAAATTTCAAAGAATTGTTTATTTTAAAGACTATCCAGATAGCCACTGGCCAAGTTATTAGTTATTTGAATTTAAATTAAATGTAAGTAAAAACAATTCAGCTCCTTAGTCTCATGAACCATAGTTCAAGTGTTCATTAGGCAAACTTGACTACAGTATATAGACACAGAGCATTTCCTCCATCGCAGAAAATTCTGTTGGACAGCACAACGTTAGGACAATGAGGCTGTGTTGCTCAAGGTTGTGAATGATATTCCTATATCCCTATAGCAGTCTCAGATCCAGTGTACATCTTGGTTTGACTTCACCGGCACAGATTCAAGGCAACCTTGATTTCACTGGATAAATAGTTTCACACTGTGATCTTTTCCAATTGGGTTTTTTTTTTCTTTTTTTCTTTTTTTTTTTTTTTGCAGACTCAGGATGGCCTTCTACTAAGCAAAGGTGGCAGAAGAAGCTTTAGCTAGAGCCCAGGCCAGAGTTAGTTAACCCAGTGGCAAAATAACTAATGATGTCTTGTGGGTTAAAATAAGGCAAAGAATATATTTGAGCAGGTGTTTTTTGAAGGATAGCTCAGAAAGTACTTAAATATATTTTTAAAAAATTAGAATTTTGAGATGTGTGAAATACTAGGGCCTCTCTTGTGGAGCCCTAGGATGCTGCTGGGCACAGTTTGAAAACTCTTGATCCAAATCAAAGTTCTCATGAAACCAGGTGCTAAAAAGACAAAAAGGGATTTCATATGGTCACACAGTAGGTGACTATCAAAAGGAAAATAGAAATAGATTTTTCTGACTCTGTCAAAGTGTTTTTCATACACTGTTGAAATGATAGAGTCTAAACACGACTTCCCCCGTCATCTGGGCCCTGGTCTTTGGGGTCTTGGTGGTATAGAAGGGTAGGCTCTAGAGCTGGACCCAAGCGGGGAGCTGAGCTTGGACTCACCTTTCTGATTTGGGATGTTATCTTTGGTGACAACAATAGCCACTTCCATTTATTGACCACATATTGTGTGCCAGGTATACTATTATTCTCATTCAATAAAGGACTGTCAAATAAAAAATGAATCCAGACTTGTTGCAGGAAGGGGGACTCCTTCCAGGGCCCGAAACTGGGCTCTAGTCTAACACTAGGAAGTGAATTGTCCGGGGAGACACATGTGCTGACAAAGCAAGAGATTTTATTGGGAAGGGCACCTGGGTGGAGAGCAGGAAGGTAAGGGAACCCAAGAGAACAGTTCTACCATGTGGCTCACAGTCTCGGGTTTTATGGTGATGGGATTAGTTTCCAGGTTGTCTTTAGCCAATCATTCTGACTCAGAGTCCTTCCTGGTGTTGCACGCTTTGTTCAGCCAAGATGGAGGCCAGAGAGGATTCTGGGAGGTGGCCAGACATGTGGTGTCTCCTTTTGATCTTTCCCCAACTCTTCCGGTTGGTGGAGGCTTATTAGTTCCCTGTTCCTTACCAGGACCTCCTGTCCTAAAACAACTCATGCAAATGATTACTGTGGTGCCTGACCAGGGTGGGTGGTTTCAGTCAGTGTGCTTCCCCTAACAGACTTAGTAAGGAGGAATTTTAGTTTAAAACACTTATTGTAATGGGGGAGGAAGTCTACTTTAAAGAGTCAGGTAACTATTGCAATAGGGAGCCCATGTTGACCGAAAGACCTACAAATTTTCTTCAGAGTTAGGCAAAAAGGGTTCTCCTTTCACAGATCAGTAAACAAAGCTAGAGAGAACCAGGTGTAAGGAAGTGGGATGAAAGGATGGTGAGATTAGGTAGTGGATCAGAGATTCTTTTACCTTGAGGCTAGTTTATTTTCTGGGAAGGATTCTTTAAGGGGCTAAATGCTGGTTCACCCTGAGGGTGGACAGAAGTTCAGGGCATTGGAGAGTGGAGAAAAGCTTAACAGAAAGTTTGGCTAACAATAACAAGTCTTATTCTGATTGATCAATAAGAACAAGCAGTTCAGCTACTTATTTGTAAAACAACAAATAAAAATTTGGAGACTGTGTGACTTCCAAGTAAGTAAACAAGGAAGGCATCTTCACTCTTACAAAGTCTTATGGGGAGGGGTGGGTCCTTGCAGTGAGGTATTTTTGGAACACAAAGGGTGTGAGGATTTCTTGTCTTCACTGGGTTCAGGTTAAATTCCACATTGTCCAGGAAGCAGGTTTAGAAGTCAAGCAAATTGTCTAAGGTCACACAGCTAAAACAGTTGAAATGAGACTCAGATAAGATCTGATAGACTTCAAAATCACATTGTACTCTGTCAACTAAGGGCTTCCCTCATAAATCAGTTGATAAAGAATCTGCATGCAATGCAGGAGACCGGGGTTCAATTCCTGGGTTGGGAAGACTCCCTTGGAGAAGGAAATGGCAATCCACTCCAGTATTCTTGCCTGAAAAATCCCATGGACAGAGGAGCCTGGTGGGTTACAGACAGTGGGATTCCAAGAGTTGGCTATGACTTAGCTACTAAACCACCACCACTGTCAACTAAAAAAAGATGTGTTAGGTAGTTAGAATATGGAAAAGGAGTCCCAAATGGGGGTGGCTAAAAGACAAGGAAGCCTGTGAACATAGAACAGAGGAAGGTCAAAGGAAGGTCCGAGGACCGGAGTGAGGACTTCAGGTAGAACAGTGCTCCTGCCTAAGCCCAATTTGCATAGGGCAGGCCCAGGGGGAAGAAAAAAAAACACATTAAAAGAGGACCAAAGGGCTCTTTCTCTCTCTCTCTCTCCCCCACACGTGTGTAAGCTCTCTCTCTCTCTCTCCACCCTCCCCTCACCCGGCCCCGGCCCCCCCCCCCCCGCGTGCTGGGGCACTCTTCTCTTCGTGTCTTTGGATCGACATGCCCTCACGCCTTGAAGATGAATTGGCCTGCTGTCTTCTAAATGAAATAGAACACTGATTTATCTAAGAGCTATAACATGGTTTGTCCAAGATCCAACAGCTGTGGCGCGCCAAGGGCTTTAATGTCCGTCACTCCAAATCTTTGTTGTGACGAGACAAAGAACCGAGGAGCATATACTCACCTGACAGATGCACAATGTGAGAGTTGTGAGTTAAGTTTTATCTTGGGCAAAATGACTGCAGGCTGGGAGACAGCACCTCAGAGTTCTGAGAAACTGCCCCCAAAAAGTAGTGGAGGAATGTCAATATATGTGATTTTGATGAAGGGAGAGTTCAATACAACCAAGCACTTATTTGACAAAAGGTTTTCTGCTAGTCACGAGGAGCTGATGTCATCATGATAGTGCTCTTCTAGATATGAGGAGATGCAAGGGTTGGGATCCTGAAATGAGTTCCTGAAAATATCTAACTATCTAAAGACCTGTTCCACGAGTTTCCCTGGAGCACAAGGTGCCTCACTTTCCAACTGAACTCCCTTCAGGGTGTGTCAAAGGTCAACAACTCAACAGCACAGGATTCAGATAGCAGATGGCAAATGCCCTTGTTGTTGTTGTTCAGTCGCTGACAAGTGCCAATTTGTAGTTGGCAACTCCTATGAGCCTCTCTAGTCTAAAATTGTATAAATGAGTTTATCAGTTGGAGCATTTCTCACATCACCAGGTGGTGTCCTGGTCAGGTGTACCCGGTGGGTTCTTATCGCACAGAACTGTCCCACTTTGCCGGTGATGATGGTGAGACTGTGCAACTCAGATTGAACCCAAGGTCTTTTAATTGGGATCACACACCTGATCTCAGGACTTAATGAAACTCAAGTTCTTGATGTATCATCACTGAGAGAAATCAGGAGAGACAAAGTGTGATGTAAGAAGTGGATTTCTGTAGAGTGAATCACTCCACAGAATGTGGGTCATTTCAGAAGGCAAGAGGCATTTGGGTATGGAGGTTGTCAGCTTTTATAGGGGTGAGTAATTTCATAGGCAAATGAGTGACCAATCTGGTCACATGGACCACAACCTTGTCTAACTCAATGAAACTATGAGCCATGCCATGTAGAGCCACCCAAGACGGACAGGTCATGGTGAAGAGTTCTGACAAAACATGGTTCACCGGAGAAGGGAATGGCAAACCACTTCAGTATTCTTGCCTTAAGAACCCCATGAACAGTATGAAAAGGCAAAAAGATAGGACACTGAAAAATGAATTCCCCAGGTTGGTAGATGCCCAATACACTACTGGAGATCAATGGAGAAATAACTTCAGAGAGAATGAAGAGATGGAGCCAAAGCAAAAACAACACCCAGTTGTGGATGTGAGTGGTGATGGATGTAAAGTCCGACGCTGTAAAGAGCAATATTTCATGGGAACTGGGAATGTTAGGTCCATGAATCAAGGCAAATAGGGAGTGGTCAAACAGGGGATGGCAAGAGTGAACATCAACATTTTAGGAATAAGTAAACTAAAATGGACTGAAATGGGTAAATTTAACTCAGATCACCCTTATATCTACTACTGTGGGCAAGAATCCCTTAGAAGAAATGGAGTAGTCATCATAGCCAACAAAAGAGTCTGAAATGCAGTACTTGGATGCAATTTCAAAAATGACAATCTCTGTTCATTTCCAAGGGAAACCATTCAGTATCACAGTAATCCAAGTCCCCCTTGACCAGTAATGGTGAAGAAGCTGAAGTTGTATGGTTCTATGAAGACCTACAAGACCTTCTAGAACTAACACCCGAAAAGATGTCCTTTTCATTATAGGGGACTGGAATGCAAAAGTAGGAAATCAAGAAACACCTGGAGTACAGGCAAATTTGGCCTTGGAGTATGGAATGAAGCAGGGCAAAGGCTAACAGAGTTTTGCCAAGAGAATGCACTGGTCATAGCAAACACCCTCTTCCAATAACACAAGAGAAGACTACACATGGACATCACCAGATGGAGAACACCAAAATCAGATTGATTATATTCTTTGCAGCCAAAGATGGAGAAGCTCTATACAGTGAGCAAAAACAAGACCGGGAGCTGACAGTGGCTCAGGTCATGAACTCCTTATTGCCAAATTCAGACTTAAATTGAAGAAAGTAGGGAAAACCACTAGACCATTCAGGTATGACCTAAACCCTTACATTTATACAGTGGAAGTGACAAATAGATTCAAGGGCTTAGATCTGATAGACAAAGTGCGTGATGAACTATGGATGGAGGTTTGTGACATTGTACAGGAGGCAGTGATCAAGATCATCCCCAAGAAAAAGAAATGCAAAAAGGCAAAATGGTTGTCTGAAGAGGCCTTACAAATAGCTGTGAAAAGAAGAGAAGTGAAAGGCAAAGGAGAAAAGCAAACATACACCCATTTGAATGCAGAGTTCTCAAGAATAGCAAGGAGAGATAAGAAAGCCTTCCTCAGTGATCACTGCAAAGAAATAAATGAAAACAATAGAATGGGAAAGACGAGAGATCTCTTCAAGAAAATTAGAGATACCAAGGGAACATTTCATGCAAAGATGGGCACAATGGCATGGACCTAACAGAAGCAGAACATATTAAGAAGAGGTGGCAAGAATACACAGAAGAACTGTACAAAGAAGATCTTCATGACCCAGATAATCATGATGGCATGGTCCCTCACCTAGAGCCAGATATCCTGGAATGTGAAGTCAAGTGGGCCTTAGGAAGCATCACTACGAACAAAGTTAGTGGAGGTGATGGAATTACAGTTGAGCTATTTCAAATCCTAAAAGATTATGCTGTGAAAGTGCTGCACTTAATATGCCAACAAATTTGGAAAACTCAACAGTGGCCACAGGACTGGAAAAGGTCAGTTTTCATTCCAATCCCAAAGAAAGGCAATGCCAAATAATTCTCAAACTACCGCACAATTGCACTCATCTCACATGCTAGTAAAGTAATGCTCAAAATTCTCCAAGCCAGGGCTTCAATAGTATATGAACTGTGAACTTCCAGACATTCAAGCTCGATTTAGGAAAAGCAGAGGAACCAGAGATCAAATTGCCAACATCTATTGGATTATCGAAAAAGCGAGATTTCCAGAAAAACATTTACGTCTGCTTTATTGAGTATGCTAAAGCCTTTGACTGTGTAGATCACAACAAACTGAGGAAAATTCTTAAAGAAATGGGAATACCAGACCACCTGACCTACCTTCTGAGAAATCTATATTCAGGTCAAGAAGCAACTGTTAGAACTGGACGTGGAACAACAGACTGGTTCCAAATCAGGAAAGGAGTTCATCAAGGTTTATTTGATGAACTTATTTAACTTTATGCACCCTGCTTATTTATATGCGGAGTACATCATTTCAAATGCTGGACTGGATAAAACACAAGTTGGAATCAAGATTGCTGGGACAAATATCAATAACCTGACGTGCCAATGACACCACCCTTATGGCAGAAAGCAAAGAAGAACCAAAGAGCCTCTTGATGAAAGTGAAAGAGGAGAGTGAAAAAGTTGGCTTAAAAAGCAACATTCA
The DNA here is from genome assembly GCF_963930625.1 of Muntiacus reevesi. Lineage (NCBI taxonomy): Eukaryota > Metazoa > Chordata > Mammalia > Artiodactyla > Cervidae > Muntiacus > Muntiacus reevesi. Next base: position 87,761,592 of record NC_089251.1, read on the forward strand.
GAAAACTAAGATCATGGCATCCCGTCCCATCCCTTCAAGGTAGATAGAAAGGGAAACAATGGAAACAGTGACAGACTTTATTTTTGGGAAGGCTCCAAAATCATTGCAGATGGTGACTGTAGCCATGAAATTAAAAGACACTTGCTCCTTGGAGGAAAAGTTATGACCAACCTAGATAGCATATTGAAAAGCAGAGACATTACTTGGCCAACAAAGTTTTGTCTATTCAAAGCTATGGTTTTTCCAGTAGTCAAGTATGGATGCGAGAGTTGGGCTATAAAGATAGCTGAGCACCGAAGAGTTGATGCTTTTGAACTGTGGTGTTGGAGAAGACTCTTGAGAGTCCCTTGCACTGCAAGGAGATCCAACCAGCTCATCCTAAAGGAAATCAGTCCTGAATATTCATTGGAACGACTGATACTGAAGCTGAAACTCTAATACTTTGGCCACCTAATGCCAAAAACTGACCCTGACGCTGGGAAAGATTGAAGGTGGGAGGAGAAGGGGACGACAGAGGATGAGATGGTTGCATGGCATCACTGACTCACTGTAAAACTGTTTACCACAGATAGGGACTGGAACCCATATGGCTGGGACTTGAACTCAGCCAAAACCCAGTTTGGGACTTGAACCTACGTGGCTGGGACTTGAACCCAGCAAAAAGCTTGTACCTGGTTTCAGGACCTAATGAAGCTCAGATTCTTCATGTCTCAACACAGAAAGAATTCAATGAGACAAAGTGATAGGTAAGAAGTGGATTTATTCAGATACAGAGACAAGCACACTCCACAGAGAGACTGTGGGCCATTGCAGAGGGTGAACGAGGTGGCCGTGAAATGTGGCATGGTTAGTTTTTATAGGCTGGGTAATTTCATATGCTAATGAGTGGGAGGATTATTCCAACTATTTCGGGGAAGGGGCGGAGATTTCCTGGATTTGAGCCACTGCCCACTCGTTGGTCTTTTATCAGTGCCTTGGAACTGGCATGGCACCTTTGGGTGTGTCATTTCATTTGCTGATTCAGGATCAAGGTCTAGTCTTGTCTGCCATCTTGGTCCCATTTGACTCTAATCAGTTTATGTTGTCTTTGGGCTATGTCATTCTTTTGAAAGTTATGCCCTGCCCCTTTCCCACCTGTTACAAATGGACATGAGTTTGAATAAACTCCGGAGTTGGTGATGGATAGGGAGGCCTGGTGTGCTGTAGTCCATGGGGTTGTAAACGACTGAACTGAACTGAACTGAACTCCTCCACTCATTCAGTTCATTCCATTGAGTCGGTGATGCCATCCAACCATCTCATCCTCTGTCGTCCCCTTCTCCTCCCACCTTCAATCTTTCCCAGCATCAGGGTCTTTTCAAATGAGTCAGTTTTTGGCACCAGGTGGCCAAAGTATTGCAGTTTCAACTTCAGCATCAGTCCTTCCAATGAATATTCAGGACTGATTTCCTTTAGGATGGACAGGATGGATCTCCTTACAGTCCGAGGGACTCTCAAGAGTCTTCTCCAACACCACAGTTCAAAAGCATCAATTCTTCGGTGCTCAGCTTTCTTTACAGTCCAACTCTCACATCCATACATGACTACTGGAAAAACCATAGCTTTCACTAGATGGACCTTTGTTGGCAAAGTAATGTCTCTTCTTTTTTGGGGAAAGAGCTGTGGATTTCCAAGTATTGGGCTACTGCCCACTTTTTGACCTTTTCTGGTTGTCCTTGAAACTGTCATTGTGCCTGTGGGTGTGTCATTTAGCATCCTGACGTGTTATAATGAGCATATACTGAGGCTCAGAGTCTACTGAAAGTTGAATCTCCCTGCTATCTTGGCTATAGTTAGTTCTAACCAGTTTTTGTCATGTCCTGTGGCTGTTTTTTTTTTTTTTTTTACAGGTTGTGCCCTGCCCACTTCTCTCCTGTTTCAGTGTGGGTTGGAGTAAGTGGTGGATTCACTGCTATTACATCTTTTAAAATATGTTTACTCCCAATACTGAAAGACGCTAATGAAAGAAATTGTAAGACCACAGAAAGAGTAGGAGAGACATTTTGTTTTCTTGTATTTAAAGAATCAATATTGTTAACACTGAAATACGAGAGAAGGGGGCAGGGTATAACCTTTAAAAGAATGATATAGCTCCAGGACACAAGATACACGGATTAGAGCCAAATAGGTCCAAGCTGGCGGATGACTCGGCCTCCGCTCGACCTTGAGCCTCACTGTATATACTCACTATAACGCATCAGCAAGCTGATGGCACTCCCACAGGCATCATGACAGTTCTAGGGTCAGCTATCAAAGGCCAAAAATTGGGGTAGTGACCAGACTCCTGGAAATCTCTGCCCCTTCCCTCAAATAGTTGGAATAATTCTCCCTCTCATTAGCCTATGAAATTACCCAGCCCATAAAAGCTAACCACACCACATTTTGAGGCTGCTCTTTCTTTCTATGATGGTCCACACTCTGCCAGTGGAGTGTATTTCACTCTAAATAAATCCACTTCTTATATATCACGTTGTCTCTCATTGAATTCTTTCTGTCGTGAGACAGCAAGAACCTGAGCTTCACTAGACCCTGAAATCAGCATGTGATCTCAGTTGGAAGACTGTGAGTTTTGGCTGGGTTTGAGTCCCAGCACATGGGTTCAAGTCCCAACTTGAGGTGAATGGTTTCAATACCACCCAAGGCAAACTATGAATTCAGTGCAATTCCTATCAAATTACCAATGGCATTTTATATACAACTGGAACAAAAAAATTTGTACGGAAATAAAAGAGACCCAGAATAGCCAAAATAATCTTGAGAAAGAAGACTGGACCTGGAGGAATCATGCTTCCTGACTTCATACTATATTCCAAAGCCATAGTAATGAAAGTACTATGGTACTGGCACAAAAAATAGAAATATAGATCAATGGAACAGGTGTTATAGCCATGCTTTCCGGGAAACAAACTCATTCAGAAGGACAATGCAGATAGTGGAGTGCAGTTTATTACCCAAGGCAGAGTCTCCTCTTAGCCAAGGGCCCCGACCAGCATTTGGGAAAATCTTTTATACCCCATGTGTACGTGTCCAAACCCACCAGCCCAAATCCCTTGAGGCTTACAAAGGAAGGGTAAATACAATCACAATAACCCCATCATTCATGTGTTATGTATTCAAACAGTTAATAATCAATAAGCCCATGGTTATATTCCAACCAGTTAATAACCGATAAACCTGTGGTTACATTCCGATAGATACTGTCTGGAGGCAGGAGTGATTAGTGTCTGTTTTTCTCTTAACCTGGATGTGATCTTCAAGATTCCCCTGCCCAGAGGGGGTCTTATGCTTCCATTGTCATTCCCACAGGCGCTAAGCACAGAGTTCAGAGTCCATTAGAGAGGCAGCCTAGCACGATCAGCACGGACAGGTCTGAGATGGAGTCCAGGCCCTATGAATTCCTTCTTCACAGGAAAGGCCAGAAATAAACCCACATATCTATACTCAATTAAGCTATGACAAAGGAGGCAAGAATATACAATGGGGAAAAACAATCTCTTTAATAAGTGGTGCTGGGAAAACTGGACATAGCCAGAACTCTCTTTGACATGACGTAAATTGTAGCAGTATTCTACAGTAATGCAAACAAAAGCAAAAATAAACAAATGGGACCGAATTAAATGTAAAATCTTTTGCACAACAAAGGAAACCATACAAAAGGAAACAAAACAAAAAGACAACTTAAAGAATGGGAGAAAACATTTACAAATGATGTGACCAACAATGGCATAATTTCTAAAATATATGAACAGCTTATACAGCTCAATATCAAAAAACAAACAACCCAATTAAAAAATGGGCAGAAGATCTAAATAGACATTTCTCCAAAGAAGACATACAGATTGCCAACAGGCATGTGAAAAGACATTTAACGTCACTAATTATTAGAGAAATGCAAATCAAAGCTACAATGAAGTACAACCACTCACAGGTCAGAATGGCTAGCATCAAAAAGTTTACAAACAATAAATGGAGAGGATGTGGAGAAAAGGGACTTTTCCTACACCATTGGGGATGTAAATTGGTGCAGCCACTATGGAGAGCAGAACGAAGGCTCCTTAAGGGGGAGGAGCCAAGATGGCAGAGGAATAGGACGGGGAGACCACTTTCTCCCCTACAAATTCATTGAAAGAACATTTGAACACTGAGCAAACTTCACAAAACAACTTCTGACCGCTAGCAGAAGACATCAGGCGCCCAGAAAAGCAGCCCATCGTCTTCGAAAGGAGGTAGGACAAAATATAAAAGATAAAAAGAGAGACTAAAGAGCTAGGGACAGAGACCCATCCCAGGAAGGGAGTCTTAATAGAGGAAATTTCAAAACACCAGGAAACCCTCTCACGGGCGGGTCTGGGGGAAGTTTTCGAATCTCAGAGGGCAACCTAACTGGGAGGAAATATAAATAAAACTCACAGATTACATGAAGACTCCTTAAAAAACTAAAAATAGTGTTACCATATGATCCAGCAATCCCATTCCTCTGTATATATCTGGAAAAGGCAGAAACTCTAATTCAAAAAGACACATGCACCCAATGTGCATTGCAGCACTATTTACAATAACCAAGATATGGAAGCAACCTAAATGTCCAGTGACAGATGAATGGATAAAGAAGATGTGGTTCATATATGCAATTTAAACCTGTGCATGCATGCCAAATCACTTCAACCATGTCTGACTCTTTGCAATCCCATGAACTGTGGCGACAAGGCTCCTCTGTCCACTGGATTCTTCAGGCAAGAATACCGGAGTGGGTGGTCATGCCCTCCTCCAGGGGACCTACCTGACCTAAGGGTTGAATCTGCATCTCTTACATCTTCTGCATTGGCAGGCAGGTTCTTTACCAATAGCACCACCTGGGAAGCCTATGAAGTAGTACTTGGCTGTAAAAAAGAATGAAATAATGCCATTTGCAGTAACATGGATGGACCTAGAGATACTATTGCAGAAAGGAGAACTCCTTCCAGGGCCCAAGAATGGGCTCTTGTCTAACACTCAGAAATTAATTATCTGAGGAGACATATGTGCTGATAAAACAAGATGCTTTATTGGGGAGAGGCACTTGGGCAGAGAGCAGTAGGGTAAGTGAAACCAGGAGAACTGCTCTGCCATGTGGCTTGCAGTCTCGAGTGTTATGGTGATGGGATTCATTTCAGGGTTGTCTTTGGCCAATCATTATGACTCAGGGTCCTTCCTGGTGGTGCACGCATTGCTCAGCCAAGATGGATGCCAGCAAGAAGGATTCTGGGAGGTGGTAGGACATGTGGTATCTCCTTTTGACCTTGCCTGAATTCTTCTGGTTGGTGGTGGCTTATTAGTTCTGTGTTCCTTACCAGGACCTCCTGTTGTAAAGTAACTCATGCATATGGTTAGTACGGTTCCTGGCCAGGGTGGGTGGTTTCAGTCAGTGTGCTTCCCCTAACAATGCTAAGTGAAGTAAGTCAGACAAAGGCAAATATAATATGATGTCACTTACATGTGGAACCTAAAAAAAGATGATGCAAAAGAACTTATTTAGAAAACAGAAATAGATTCACAGACATAGAAAACAAATAAGATTATTAAAAGGCAAAGCGGGGAGCCATAAATTGGGAATTTGGGATTAACACATATACAGTACTATATATAAAATAGATAAACAACAATGACCTACTGAATAGCATGGGGAACTTTTTTCAATATCTTATTAGAAAAACCTATAATGGAAAAGAATCTGAAAAAGAATATATATATATATATGTATATATGTATATGGGTGACTTCCCTCGTAGCCCAGTTGGCAAAGAAATCTGCCTGCAATGCAGGAGACCTGGGTTCGATTCCTGGGTAGGGAAGATCTCATGGAGAAGGAAATGGCAACCCACTCCAGTATTCTTTCCTGGCAAATCCCATGGACAGAGGAGACTGGTGGGCTACAGTCCACAGGTTTGAAAGAGTTGGACATGACTTAGCAACTAAACCACCATATACATATATATGTGTTGTTGTTTAGTTGCACAGTTATGTTCAACTCTTTTTGCCACTCCATGGACTGTAGCCCTCCAGGCTCCTCTGTCCATTAGATTTCCCAGGCAAGAATACTGCAGTAGGTTGCCATTTTCTCCTCCATGGGATATTCTTGACTCAGGGATGCAACTGGCATCTCCTGCATTGGCAGGCAGATTCTTTACCATGAGCCACCTGGTAAACCCACTTGCATGATTAGATTTAGGTTAAACATTTTGGGCAAAAATTCTACATAAGTGAGGCTGTGTGCTTCTGCTATTATTCCTTAATCTCACAACTGTGACTCTATATTCATTTTCTTCTACTTTTATCCCTAACACCATTTCTTTCTTGCTTTCTTGGAGAAGAATCTCGTCTAGCCCTTCTTTAGTAGTACTCTTATCTTCCCTCTGAAGATACAATTTTCAAACTGTGGGTGTTAAGTCACTAGTGTGTAGTCAAGTACACTTAGGGGATTGTAACTAGCAGTTTAAAGAACAAAATAGAATAGATTTAGAATGAAAGAAAAAATATCCGAATTCATGGCACATGGTAAGGGTTAACAGCACTTTTATGAAAACTTATTTCTGCTATATATATAAATGTAAAATCACAATTTTTACTGGGGTTAATGGTCAAAAGAGTTTGGAAAGTTCTGCACTGGAATGTCATGTTGGGCAGAGGTCTAGGTTCTGTTGAAAACACAGGTTTACAGATCCAATCTACAGCTGAACATCAAAGTCTTCAGTATTTTTCACTTATCTCTGACAATCTATCTTTGGATTAATCCACTGACACACTTCCCTTTTCTTTTCTTTCCTTCTCCTCTCTAAAAATTGTGGACAATCCTGCTATCTCTTAGGGGTGCCATGGCAGACCATGATTTAGTGTCTTTGAGGTGTGAGGTAAATAATTATTATTGTTGTTGGGAATCTTGTATTACTCTCTCTCCCACTGTTATGACTATGGTAGTCACAGTGGAAACAACAATGATAATGCTAATATCATTATTAGCATTGTTATCAATTAGCATGATTAGCAATGATAATGATAATAATAATAATTCATGGAGCCTGCTGTGGGTCAGGCCTTGGGGGCAGAAGGACTGATGAGCCCGCATAAGAAGACCTCTTATGGGGCAGTGTTCAGTGCATTCTGCAGGAGGAGACCTGAGGCTGGTCACACATGTTCTTAACCCAAGGGGCTCTGGTTCTCATGACATTGAAGGAAATTTGGTTGAAGTCTTTGAGTCTGTGACAGCCTTAAGCCTTCCTTTCTCTTGGACTCAAATTCTTTATCTGTAACACGGGTGGGATTGGATTAGACCATCTCTATGGTTCTCAACAACTTTACTCCCTGTGACACCCTTTACCAAAAGATGAAGTATCTCTTGCTAATTGGGAAACATATCTGGCAGCCAAGTTTTAAAGAGTAAGAGTGGAGGAGAGGCCTCTGTTCTGAGGTCTTGTCAAGATTGGGGGGAGGTGTTAGGAATGGAGGGGATAAGTGGTGAAAGCAGTGGCAGTTAAAGGGCATTAAGATGACAATTGGCTTCCCTGATAGCTCAGTTGGTAAAAAATCCACCTGCAATGCAGGAGACCCTGATTCAATTTCTGGGTTAGGAAGATGCCCTGGAGAAAGGATAGGCTACCCACTCCATTATTCTTGGGCTTCCCTTGTGGCTCAGTTGGTAAAGAATCCACCTGCAATGCAGGAGACCTGGGTTCAGTCCCTGGGTTGGGAAGATCCCCTGGAGAAGAGAAAAGCTACCCACTCCGATATTCTGGCCTAGAGAATTTCATGGATGTATGGTGTCACAAAGAGTCAGACACAACTGAGCAACGTTCACTTTCACTTTTTCATGACGACAATAGTGTCCCAAGAAGACCGGGGATAGGACAGAAGTTTTAAGAGAGAATTCAGGGAGTTATCAAAGACTGACTTCATCTTCTATAAACACAGACTACTTTAGCTGCTGTAAACACCATGCAGTACAAGTTTTAAAGATATACTTGAGTTCAACAAGCAGAGTATCCAATAGATTTGACTGAATGTGTGTGTGTGTTGGGTGGTTCAAGTACTGGCCACATGTAAATGTTCATGAATGACTGTAAATACAACAGCAGTTTTCCTTTTGGGTTGCAAATAAATTTTACTGAGTCATTAAAAAAAAAAAAAGAAGAAGAGTATGCAAATAACCTAGATTAAGTTTCTCCTGGGGATATAAGAATGTCAGTGGACCTCACAAGAACTCTAGACATCTCAGGTCCAAGTGCACGGCAAGCACAAGCAGTTTATTCTTCTTCTGGCCTTGGACCACTGTGAGTCACTGAATCCTGAAGAAATGGAAAGGTTGCCTTCAACATTTAAAAATAAGGTCTGCGTGCTTACTTGTGTCATTGCATCACCGTAACTTAGACAGTACCAGCGGATGACTGTGGGCTGGAAGGGAGGTTGCCATTCAGGAAATCAGTACGGAGGTGGGTGAGAGGGGCTGAAGGAAGGAAGGGAGGGGCTGTCATCCATTGGGTTTTGGGGCCTCCAGTTGCTGCCTGTGGCTCCAGGCCAGGAACACAAGGTGGGGAGGCAGGATCCTTGGGTTCCAGCTAAACTATTAGTAGACTTGCAGGGTAGCCCCATCTGAGTACCAGATAGGTGGATACATTTATGCTCCCAACATGAGGTGATGTTGGTAATAATGAGACAGATAATCAGTGGGACTCTCTCTTCCCTGGTAGAAGCACGGTGAGCTGTTTAGTAAGGGGCCAGGTGAGAACATTCTTACTAGAAGGACAAGAGGTGGGAAGAATTCCCTTGGCTCACCTAGGCTAGCCCAAGACAACCTCAAGCTACCCAGAGGGGAATGGTACAACCCTCTCAGGAAGGAGGCATAGGGTGCAGTCCAAACTGTGCACAGGGATAAAAAAGCTAAGATGTATTTGACAGGGAGATGTGAAGAAGGTATTACACCTCCTGGACAAACACACAAGGGTGGGATGTCTGAGTGTGGTGGGGGGAGGGTGGTGGGAAAGGGAAAAGAGCGAGCTAGCAGGTATCCAAAGAGCTGCCCGGAATACAGACAGGTTGTCTGCGCAAGGAACTGTGGTGTTGGAGAAGACTCTTGAGAGGCCCTTGGACTGCAAGGAGATCCAACCAGTCCATCCTAAAGGACATCAGTCCTGAATATTCATCAGAAGGACTGATGCTGAAGCTGAAACTCCAATACTTTGGCGACCTGAGGCGAAGAACTGATTCATTTGAAAAGACCCTGATGCTGGGAAAGATTGAAGGTGGGAAGAGAAGGGGACGACAGAGGATGAGATAGTTGGATGGCATCAATGACTCAATGGACATGAGTTTGAGTAAACTCTGGGAGTTGGTGATGGACAGGGAGGCCTGGCGTGCTGCAGTCCATGGGGTTGCAAAGAGTCGGACATGACTGAGTGACTGAACTGAACAGAACTGAAGGGCTATATCTTTCCAGAAATGACCAGAAAGGAAAAGGAGGACCTGCTAGTTCTAATAGGAAAAATCCTGAAAGGGACTTCCCTGGCAATCCAGTGCTAAGACCCTGAGCCTCCACTGCAGGGGGCATAGGTTCAGTCCTTGGTTTGGGAACCAAGATCCTGCATGATGCATAGTGTGGCCCCCCGCCCCTCCAAAAAAAAGAATCCTGGGAAAGAACTCTGATTGTCCTGGTTTGGGTAGCAAGTAAACCTTGGTCCAGTTGCTGTCATGAGGTGGCTTAGGCACTAAGATGGATTCAGCCTCATACATATGTACCTGATGGTCAAGACTGCAGGGTCTCTCATCAGATAAGGTGTGGGAGAGAAGTTGATGGATAGAGTTTTTAAAAATAGCCACTAACATAAATAAACAAATTCAACACATTGTTATGAAAAACAAGACAACGATAATATATATACCATGGCTAGTTCAATAAAGATAATTAAAGTAAGTTATCAAAAAATGGACCTAAACTTAGATAATCATGGAGAACTATAATTATTAAAATATTCTGCAAAATGCTATGCTAATGTTTTAAAACCTTGATGAATTTCTTTTTTAGAATAAATTATCAATTTATGTTCAAGAAACTTCATGCATAGATGAGTTCTTTCGAGTCTTCTAAGAAAAGAATTCTCATGATATATAAACTGTTGGATAGCAGAGAATTTTATTTTACAAAACTGGCTAGTCCTGAGACAAGAAGAGAAAGAAAGATCCCCCACCAAGCCAACAAACAAACAAAAAGGCCTATAGACTAGTGAATGAACATGAATGCAAAAATACTAAGGGGACTACTTCTGAATAAAATCTAGGAGTATATTATTTTGATTATTTCAGGTTTTAAAGTTTTTATTTGCATATTAAAAATTGTGCATTACAGTAATTTAAATCATTTGAAAGTGAAAGTCACTCAGCCGTGGCTGACTCTTGCGATCCAATAGACTGTAGCCCACCAGTCTCCTCTGTCTATGGAATTCTCCAGGCAAGAATACTGGAGTGGATAGCCATTCCCTTCTCCAGGGGATCTTCCCAACCCGGGGATCGAACCCAGGTCTCCCGCATTGCAGGGAGATTCTTTACTTTCTGAGCCACTAGGGAAGCCCCCAAATTTGAACAACAAAATGGGACTCTGATTAAATAGCATTTGGAAACCCTGGGCCAGGTTTTTATTCTAGATTTCTGTCTTCCCACCCAGCTTCTTCCTTTACTAACAACCAAGTTCTTTTCCTTCCCTGCCAGGCAGACAGGCAGATGGGAGAGGCAGGCCCAGGCTTTTGTCAGTAGTTCTCCATTTTTTGATGTGAAAAGGGGTAGCACGGTCATTTCAACTTGTACCAACCTCTTTTCATCTACAGAGTTGAACAGTTAAAAGAAGTGAAATAAAAAAGCAATGCTTGTGGCATGTACAGTGCACTTTGGTTACGACTCACCTGCTTGCTTCTCTTGTTCAATTGTTTCTTTAGAAGGCAGTGGATTTTCCTGTTGTGTTTCTGTTTTCTTCCATTTTTACTTGTCAAATTTCTCAATCTCAGTCATACCGGGTTTGTCAGATATGGTCGCTTGAGGAAGTGGAGTGAGGCCAGGGGAGTCAAGTCTGCAATGGCCGCAGCCTGGTGTAGGAGTATATTTAAAAAATAAAAATTGAGTTCAAGTAAGGTTTGCTAGAGGAATGCTGATATAGTTCAATATAAAAGATCTGTTAGTGTATATTGTTCATTTTATCACACTCACAGGTTAAAGGCAGCAAAAGTGATCAAATAATTATTTCACTTAGTTCAAATATAATCAAATTGTGCTCATGCTGAAAACAGAATCATGGCTTCCTAACACATTTAATGTTAGTCCAGTATATCAGGCCTGTGTATCAGCATACAATCAGGCCTCTCTCTATTGTCTTGTCCCACCCCCTCCTACCCCCATCCCACCTCTCCTTGGTGAGCTGTGATCCAGCCCTCTGGGCCGTTTTCCTTTTTCATTTGCACCAGCTTCCATCGCATCACATTTGCAGGTGCTGTAACCTCCACCCACAACACTCCTCCCTCTCTTTTAGGCTTAGTTAATGCCTTCTCTTTTTTCAGGTCTATGTATAGTCTTTGCTTCCTCAAGAAATCTTTCCTGGGCTTCTCTGGTGACTCGTGGTAAGGAATTCACCTGCCAGTGCAGGAGACATGGGTTCCACCCTTGCTCCGGGAAACCCCACTTGCTCTGGAGCAACTTAGCCCCTGCGCCACACTATTGAGCCGGTGTTATAGAGCCTGGGAGCCACAACTATTGAAGCCCGCATGCCCTAGAGCCTGTGATCCGAAACAAGAGAGAACATTACAATGAGAAGACCGTGCACCGCAACTAGGGAAAGAGGGAAAGGCCCGCACAGGAACAAAGACTGAGTGCAGCCAAATATATATGTGTGTGTGTGTGTGTGTGTGTGTGTGTGCATGTATATATCTGTGTGATATATGTGTGTGTGCATGTATATATCTGTGTGATATGTGTGCGTGCATATATATATATATCTGTGTGATATGTGTGTGTGCATGTATATATCTGTGTGATATATGTGTGTGTGCATGTATATATCTGTGTGATATGTGTGTGCATGTATATATCTGTGTGATATATGTGTGTGTACATGTATATATCTGTGTGATATATGTGTGTGTGCATGTATATATCTGTGTGATATGTGTGCGTGCATATATATATATATCTGTGTGATATGTGTGTGTGCATGTATATATCTGTGTGATATATGTGTGTGTGCATGTATATATCTGTGTGATATGTGTGCGTGCATATATATATATATCTGTGTGATATGTGTGTGTGCATGTATATATCTGTGTGATATATGTGTGTGTGCATGTATATATCTGTGTGATATGTGTGTGCATGTATATATCTGTGTGATATATGTGTGTGTACATGTATATATCTGTGTGATATATGTGTGTGTGCATGTATATATCTGTGTGATATGTGTGCGTGCATATATATATATATCTGTGTGATATGTGTGTGTGCATGTATATATCTGTGTGATATATGTGTGTGTGCATGTATATATCTGTGTGATATGTGTGCGTGCATATATATATATATCTGTGTGATATGTGTGTGTGCATGTATATATCTGTGTAATATATGTGTGTGTGCATGTATATATCTGTGTGATATGTGTGTGTGCATATATATATATATCTGTGTGATATGTGTGGGTGCATGTATATATCTGTGTGATATATGTGTGTGTGCATGTATATATCTGTGTGATATGTGTGTGCATGTATATATCTGTGTGATATGTGTGTGTGCATGTATGTATCTGTGTGATATGTGTGTGTGCATGTATATATCTGTGTGATATGTGTGTGTGCATGTATATATGTGTGATATATGTGTGTGTGCATGTATATATCTGTGTGATATGTGTGTGTGCATGTATATATCTGTGTGATATATGTGTGTGTGCATGTATATATCTGTGTGATGTGTGTGTGTGTATATATATCTGTGTGATATATGTGTGTGTGTGCATGTATATATCTGTGTGATATATGTGTGTGTGCATATATATATCTATGTGATATATGTGTGCATGTGCATATATATATCTGTGTGATATATGTGTGTGTGCATGTATATATCTGTGTGATGTGTGTGTGTGTGTATATATATCTGTGTGATATATGTGTGTGTGTGCATGTATATATCTGTGTGATATATGTGTGTGTGCATATATATATCTATGTGATATATGTGTGCATGTGCATATATATATCTGTGTGATATATGTGTGTGTGCATATATATATATCCGTGTGATATATGTGTGTGTGAATATATGTATATATATATAAATCTTTTCTCACCTCTCTAAACAGTGAAATCTTTCCTACTGTTGTGCTTTTCAACCTGTAATGTTTGAGATTCTGTTAAGACATATGTAAGATATAGATCCTGACTGGGGAGGCCTGGAGGGACTGGAGTTTCTGTTTTTCTAATAAGCTTCTATGTAAAGTCTTTACTGCTGGTACATGGACCATACACTGAGTATTGTTTGTAACTGTTTTCTTTCTCACACCTATTGTGGTTGTACTTTTACATTCACTATGTGATTTTTAAAAAATATATTCATTTTATTTATTTATTTTTGGCTATGTTGGCTCTTTTGTGTTGGACTTCCCAGATGGCTCAGTGGTAAAGAATCCATCTGTGATGAAGGAGATGTGACTTCAATCCCTGAGTCGAGAAGCTCCCCTGGGGGAGGACATGACAACCCATTCCAGTGTTACTGCCTGGAAAATCCCATGGACAGAGGAGTCTGGTGGGCTACAGTCCATGGGGTCACAAAGAGTCCCACTGACTGAAGCAACTGTGCATGCACACAAGGGAAGCATTAGGAGCATATGTGATAGATGAAGCGCTTATATAAAGGGCCCTACCAATCAAAGAAAAAGACAACTCTATAGAAAAGTGAGCAGTTCACCTTAGGAAAAAGAAATACACATGGTCAGTACACATGCCGTTCTGATTTGAATTGTAACAAAAAAGATACGTTGAAGTCCCAAACCCTAGAACCTTGGATTCGACCTTTTCCGGAAATAGGGTCTTTCCAGAAATAACCAGTTAATGCAAGGTCATTAGGGTGGGTCCTAATTCAATAGGACTGTGCTAAGTCACTTCAGCTGTGTCTGATTCTTTGTGACCCTATGGACTGTAGCCCACCAGGATCTTCTGTCCATGGGATTCTCTAGGCAAGAATACTGGAGTGGGTTGCTGTGACCTCCTCCAGGTTATCTTTCAGACCCAGGGATTGAACCTGCGTCTCTTATGTCTCCTGCATTGGCAGGTGCATTCCTTATCACTAGTGCCACCTGGAAAGCTCCAAGTATGACTGGCATCCTTATAAAAAGGAGAAATTTAGACACACAGACAGACATGCACAGTGAGAGGATCATGCGAAGAAGCACAAGGAGAAGTCTCCCAAGGAAGGCTCCCAGAAGCTAGGAGAGGCCTGGAACAGATCCTCCCCTAGAAACTTCAGAGGGAGTGGGCCCATGGCCACCAACACCTTAACTCTGCGTTTCCAGCCTCCAGAGCCCTGAAATAGTACATTTCTGTGGTTTTAACCAACCCAGTTCGTCATAGTTTGTTACAATAGCCCTAGGAAACCAATGTACTGTGAAATAATATTCAGTTTCACTAGAAATTTAAGAAATCAAAAAGAAAACAAAGCACTGTTCTTTATACCACTGTTCAACTTGTGAGGTGGCAGGATAAAATCAACTATTAGTGAAGATGAAAAAAAGAACGTTTATACAATAATAGTGGATGTAAAGGGTACAACTTATCCATAGGGCAAGGAAGGCCATTTGGCAGTATATATAAAAACCTTAAATACATGAAAACTTCTAGACCCAACAGCTCTTCTAAAAAGAAAAACCTAAGGAAATAATCAGACATGTTTGGAAAGATATGTGACCAAGGATGTTTAGCACTTATAATATTCCATATTGAAAGAGGAAAGTGAAAAAGTTGGCTTAAAGCTTAACATTCAGAAAACTAAGATCATGGCATCTGGTCCCATCACCTCATAGGAAATAGCTGGGGAGACAGTGGAAACAGTGTCAGACTTTATTTTTTTGGACTCCAAAATTACTGCAGATGGTGACTGCAGTCATGAAATTAAAAGGCGCTTACTCCTTGGAAGGAAAGTTATGACCAACCTAGATAGCATATTAAAAAGCAGAGACATTACTTTGCCAACAAAGGTCTGTCTGGTCAAGGTTATGGTTTTTCCAGGGGTCGTGTATGGATGTGAGAGTTGGACTGTGAAGAAAGCTGAGTGCCAAAGAATTGATGCTTTTGAACTGTGGTGTTGGAGAAGACTCTTGAGAGTCCCTTGGACTGCAAGGAAAGCCAACCAGTCCATCCTAAAGGAGATCAGTCCTGGGTGTTCATTGGAAGGACTGATACTGAAGCTGAAATGCCAGTACTTTGGCCACCTCATGAGAAGAATTGATTCATTGGAAAAGACCCTGATGCTGGGAAAGATTGAGGGCAGGAGGAGAAGGGGAGGACAGAAGATGAGATGGCTGAATGGCATCGCCGACTTGATGGGCTTGAGTTTGAGTAAACTCCGGGAGTTGGTGATGGACAGGGAGGCCTGGCATGTTGCGATTCATGGGGTCGCACAGAGTCGGACACAACTGAGTGACTGAACTGAAATGTGTAAATATATAAAATTGATTAATAACTAATGAATGTACTATATAATGGAGTACCCTGCATACATAAAGAATGATGCTGAGGGAGCAGTTTCTACTGATGTGGAAAATTCATATTTGATTGATTGAGTTACTTGAGAAGTCAAGTGAGAAAATATTCTGTGCATAAAGATTTTATATTTATAAGAAACAAACACGTTTATATGCATAGAAGAAAGTTTGGAGGGTTACACAATAAAATGTGTTAAGGTTTGTTACCTGTTGGTGGTGAAATTATTTTCTTCTGTATGTTTACATTTTCTTCAACACATATGTCTCCCTTAGTTATATAAAAATTATTTCAAGTTAGAACATTCCACCATAATTAATGAGCAAGAGAGTTAGGACTCTTAAGGTTGCAAATAGTTGGACATGACTGAGTGACTGAACTGAACTGAACTGAGAATTAGGACTGATTTTCTCATGTAATATTGCAACTCACCCAACAGTAACACTTTCCCTTTAATTTTAATTTTTAATCAGAGGATAATTACTTTGCAATATTGTGATGGTTTCCACCATACAGCAACATGATTCAGCCATAGGTATACGTATCTTCCTTCCCTCTTGAATCCCCACTCCTACCTCCCCATCCCATCCCTCTAGGTTGTCACAGATCTCCAGCTTTGGGTTCCTTGCATCATACAGCAAACTTCCACTGGCTATTTATTTTATATATGGTAACATATATGTTTCAACGCTATTCTCTCAAATCATCCCCCTCCTCCTTCCCCCACTGTGTCCAGAAGTCTGTTCTGTTTGTCTGTGTCTCCTTTGCTGCCCTGCATGTAGGATCATCAGGACTACCTTCCTAGATTCATATCTATGTGTTAATATATGATATTTGTCTTTCTCTTTCTGATTTACTTCACTCTGTATAACATGCACTAGGTTCATCCACCTCATTAGAATCAACTCAAATGCATTCCTTTTTATAGCTGAGTAATATTCCATATCAGCAATACTTTAAAATTATTATTATTTTTTTCTATCAGGCACCTTCCCCACAAAACCTTAAGGCCACACCACTGCTCAGATGTACTAAGTGGACAAAAAGACAGCCCGAGAAAGCTCTGGCCCCCAGCAGAGAACTGTGCTGTGGATTGGGTTTCCATCTCGATTTCATCTGTAGTCACAGCCCTGCCCAGATTGCCTTAATGACAGGCTCTCCTCACTTGGTTTTCTGAGGGATGTGTATCTTAGAAGTGGGAAGATATACAGAATGCTGTTCTAATTCTAGAGGACATGGCCCAGCCTCGCTCAGCCTCTCCTTGCCGGGGACCTGCCTTAAGTCACTCTGTCTTTGTACCGACAATATGATTACTGTAATGAGATTTTTTTTTTTCTTCATACCTCCTTCAACTCAAAGAAAATACCCTCCTACTCAATGTCTCCTTCTGTTCTGCTTGTATGAATCACTTTAAGGGTTAACCGAATCATCTCTTCTCCGTCTGTAGCTTTGGGAAAGCAGATATGTGCACGTGTGCTGGAGAACAGAGGATAGGTGGGCACACTGGAGCTTTGATTTCTGTTCTGATGGGCTGCTGGAGAATGCAAAGTGCTTCTGTTGGAAGAGGGATCCTGGTAGTAGTTAATCATGAGGATCTGCAGTTAATCTCTTCATATATATGTATGTACCCACACATAGGATATACAAGATGCTCTATAATTATTAGTTGTTTTCTTATCAGGGATGATTTTGGCTGGCTTTTTGCTTTGATTCTTCTGAACACAGTGAAGTGGAACAGAAAAGATTAAGGACAGACATTGGAATAGCTTTTGCTCTTCAAGAGAGATTTGTGACCAGAGCTTAAGCCTCCCAATCAATGGAGCAAGTCCTGTCTTGGATTCTTTGTTGCTTATAGAACACTGGAGGGAGAAGTGACTCCTGGTATGTGCCAGGCACATCAATAACCACTTTGGTTCCTAAGTGCAATATTGCTGACCTCACCGTGTGACTTTTAGGACCACAAAACACATTTGATGAAATTTGTTGTTGTTGTTCAGTCAGAAAGTTGTGTCTGACTCTTTGTGACCCCATGGACTGCAGCACGCCAGGTTTCCCTGTCTTTCTCTATCTCCTGGAGTTTGCTCAAACTCATGTCCACTGAGTCGGTGGTGCTATCTAACCATCTCATCCTCTGTCGTCCCCTCCTCCTCTTGCCCTCAGTCCTTCCCAGCATCAGAGCCTTTTCCACTGAGTCAGCTTTTCACATCAGGTGGCTGAAGGATTGGAGCTTCAGCTTCAGCATCAATCCTAAAGAATCAGTTAATAAAGAAATAAGTTAATAAAGAAATTTCCCTCAAATTTACAAGTTTTATAACAGTTTGAGGTATACTGACACATTTGCAGCGTTTTTTTGAAGGCAGAAACAGGTGACATTGTGTTTTTCTTTCTACTTCTCAGTATTTTGCCAAATTTTCTTTGAGAACAATACCTAACTTTTATAAATGTGAACATCATGAAACTTGAAACTCTGGATCATACCCATCTATCCAAGTCCAAAAAGTCCACCCAATGTTTCTCCAGCTAGGGAACTGCTGGGGGCCTCAGTGTATTCTCAGAGTTTGGGCATCCGGTACAAGTTTTTAATATTTTCACTTTAGTGATACTCTTAGAGAAAATAATATAAATACATGAAATATTTAAACATATTTATATAAAATATAAAGTAACGTTTTATACTATCCAGCTGACCAAATTGTGAATAGATTCTTTCACATAACTTCAGGGTTCATGTTCTCTTGTTTGCATCTTTGATTACCATCACATTGGCGCTAAAGTGATTCCCCAAAGTGATAATTTTTAAAATTTATAAATTGAAGTATTGGGACTTCTCTGGTGGTACAGTGGTTGAGACTCCACACTCCCAATGCAGGAGGCCCCCTTGGTCAGGGAACTAGATCCCACATGCTGCAACTAAGACTTGGTATATCGAAATAAATATTTGAAAAGAAGAAATGGAAGTATTTTCTCTGATCATAGCCTTGAATAGGCCAGTGGGAAAATCTTCAAAATCAGTCTCAGGCCTGGAGCTTTCCTCAAAAGAAGTCTATGCTTTTCTCAAATTTGAACATAACTGCCCTCGGTTGTTCTGCCCAAGCCCACTCCCTCTGCTGGGGACTCCACTTTCCTGTGCTCACCTTGATGCCCCTCAGCCGTCCCCTGCTTCCCAGGCTTCACTCAATGTGTCCCCCTAACTAATTCACAGCTGGAATCCTGATGAACCCCTGACTCAGCTGTGGGCTGTGCTGTGGGTGAGTGAGGTCCTTGGGACAGATCTGTGGGTTCAGGACGAACAGGGGGGCCAGAGCCTCTCCCAAGCAAGATAATAGTTTTCAAGTGTATCTCAGGTCTCAGCAGCAGGGGTCACTGCATGAAAGGTTCTAACCATATGGCAGCTTTTCAACCAGCCTCCTGGTGTGAGTAACAAGGGAAATCAGCAGTTTAGCACCAGCTGTTTATCCCATGGGGTCTGTTTAACTATGTGCACAGGGGAGCTGAATGGATTTGACTTTATTGTGGCTTCTGCTGGCATCATCACCCACTCCCCAAGTTTTGCTGAGACTAAGGACACAGGTTAGACCCACCCAATTAGACTGCAAGTTATTTATAAACTCACTCAATTGTTATGCATAGTAAGAAAATAATAAAATCTCAAAATAAGGCCCAAAGATAAGATCTCTGTTTTAAATACTTAACATGTTGCAAGTTCCAGCAATAGCTCCAGCTCTTCTCACCCTCCCCATGACTCTGAGTAGCCTACCAGTCCGTGTGGGCCCCAGAGTCCCCTCAAGGTCAGAGATGTGATCATATACTTAGCATGCCTACGAATCTTCTCCAAATCTTTTTTCCTCTTGAGATTGTGAAACAAAACCTTTACCATCCTGGTCAGGTCATTTACTCTTCTGGGACTCAGTTAATCCAGCTGAAAATGGGGTTGGATCCATGTTTCTAAATTTTTCTTCTATGAGGTGATTCTGAAATCCTAAAACCAACCAAACTCTCAAAATAATACAGACGGTATTTTTTTCTCTTAAACATATTTAAAAACATGTAATAAAATAGGAACACACACATATGGTAATGATTATTATGTAAAAAACTATCTTGAAGGGATGGTGAGCCCAGCCTAGGAACACAAGGTGGAGACGTGCTGCACAGATGAGCGGTGATTATGATGGTGGTGGTGGGGTCCAGACCATCGTCCATGTGATCATCACTGCTCCATGAGAGGCTTTTTGTCCTATAATTATTGTACAATTTTATCATGGTTTGTGCTTTTTGTTCTTCATGTAATAAAAATAGTTGTGTTTTTCTCAGTATTTTCATTCCAACATATGAATATACTTGGGATCATTTTGTGTAGCATTTAAGTCCCCTGTGAGACTGTTTTGGCTGATTAGTTGAATCCAAGTGATTCCACTCACATTCTTTCAACAGATGATGATTTAAAAAAAAATTACTTGTCAAATTTCTTAAGAAAGCATGCTGGTTGTAAGATCTGTTTATTTCCTTTTGGATCAGGGAATCTATATTCATGTGGATATAATTCAGGGAATGAAAGAAGAAAAAAATTCAGAGGCCCTGTTCAGTAGGAACTTAGGGATCTACCCATCAAAGCAAAGTGTGTGTACACCTGGGTGCAGTGTGTGCAAAGGAAAAACACTCCGGAACAGGAAGACTTGGAGTACCTGGAACGGACAGGGACAACTCCCAGAGCTTGTCAGGAAACACCTTACCGAAGGGACTGCTTCGAAGGCCCCCTGGACTCAGAGAGACAGACACAGACACACACACAAACAGAAACATGCTCAGAGACACACACACTCAGACACAGACAGGACTGGAGAGACACATGCAGACATTCTTTATGAGAAGGTTTTAGTCAGGTGCAGGCCTGAGAGGAGACGGAGGAGGGGCCTAGTAAAGCAAAGTTTATTGCACTCATGAGTCCTAGAAACACAGGCTGTGGTGCAGGCCACAGGGAGAGAGACACCAGGATTGTGAGGAGGCAGGAGTGAGGGGAGCCCTTAAACCATGGGTTTTCTTGGGGCTTCCATGGAAACAGCAAGGCGAGGCGGAGTGAGCATTTTAGGACTGGTCAGTTTGAACAGTTTCAATGGTTCCAAGTCACTGGCACAGGCTGGGCACCCCTATCAAACTCATAAGACCTGGTCATCCAGAAATGAGCTCCAGCAGACCCTTTGCTGTTTATCAATCCAAATCTGCACTTACTGAGTGTGGGGGGCGGGGGGAGGTGGTGGTGGTGGTGGACGATTTTTGGGGTACCTGGCCCAGATGATTAAGGCTTAGGAATATTGCCTCCAGGTCACATAAAGGAGATGTGACCTGGCTCTGGAATATTTAGTTTGCATCCTGGCTGGATCCTTTGTTATCCTCAGATATGCAGATGACACTACCTTTATGGCAGAAAACGAAGAGGAACTAAAGAGCCTCTAGATGAAGGTGAAAGAGGAGAGTGAAAAAGCTGGCTTGAAACTCAACATTCAAAAAACTAAGGTCATGGTATCCAGTCCCATCACTGCATGGCAAATAAATAGAGAAACAATGGAAACAGTGACAGACTACTTTTTGTGGGTTCCAAAATCACCGTGGACTGTCATTGCAACCATGAAATGAAAGACATTTACTTTTTGGAAGAAAAGCTATGGCAAACCTAGACAGTGTATCACAAAGCAAAGACATTAGTTTGCCAACAAAGGTCCATCTAGTTAAAGCTATGGTTTTTCCAGTAGTATGCGTGGATGTGAAAGCTGGACCTGAAGAAGGCTGAGCATCAAAGAATTGATGCTTTCAAACTGTGGTGCTAGAGAAGACTCTTGAGAGTCCCTTGGACAGCAAAGAGATCAAACCAGTCAATCCTAAAGGAAATCAGTCCTGAATATTCATTGGAAGGACTGATGCTGAAGCTAAAGCTCCAGTACTTTGGCCACCTGATGTGAAGAGCTAACTCCTTTGAAAAGAACCTGATGCTGGAAAGGATTGAGGGCAGGAGGAAAAGGGGACAACAGAGGATGAGATGGTTGGATGGCATCATTGACTCAATGGACATGACTTGAGCAAACTCAGGGAGATGGTGAAGGACAGGGAAGCCTGGCGTGCTGCAGTCGAGGGGGTCAGAGTCAGACACAGCTTAGCGACTGAACAACAACAAAGGGAGGGGCTGTCTCTCCTCAGCAGGAAAGGTTTTTTAAGGTGTCAAAATATAATAACATACAGAAAATGATATAATATAATTTAATATATACATGTAAAACAGACATGCCCTCAGACAGACACAGACATACACAAAGATACACAGTACTCTTCATCAATGCAATCTCTTTTCAGAAATGTGGAGGTGCTCCAGCCATGCCCTCTCTTTAAAGGTGTCCTGGATGAAGTTTCTTGATAATCGGGGCTATTTCCAGTTACATCCATGGTGCATTGAAACCACTCAGTGTTCTGACCAGCTAAAGGCCTTTGCATGATAGAGTTAGCCTTCACTTTCTAGGGGAGTTTGAATCCCAGATTTGAAGTCCTTTCTGAGACTCACTAGATCTCAAACTTTAGTCTTCTGAGGGGTCTCTGGGAAGCTAGGCCTTGGGCTTCATGCCTCTGATACTGAAAGGTTGAAGAGAGATCCAGGGATCTTACATTTTTATGAGACCTCAAGTAATTTTGATGCAGGAGTTTCATGGAAAAATATGCCATCAAACTGTCTCAGAAATTTCATTAATATAACAGAGTATTTACTAAGGAAATCAAGGTACTGAGTGTTACCTTATAAATATACAAGAACAACCTAGAATGCCTCTTTCCTAGTAATCACCTTCTTTATTATTCTTATAAGCAGAAGGCACTTCTAATCCTTTTTCTAGTCTAGATGATAAAGCCAAATGGGCCCATCTATAACATATTGCCAAAGTACTAGTTTTCCCAGTTTTCTGGACTCATAGTAATGATATTGGCCTCAGAGGGCATTGGTAAGTTCTGGAATTGCAATAATAGTCTAGTTTCTCAAAACTTAAAAAGTTATATTATTCAAGGAGCAAATACATTTAATTTCTTGATCTAGAGTAGCATACACAAACACACACATTTTATTTAAAAAGTTTCTCGACAGTTCTTATACCCTTATTAATTTATATTCCGTTTCATTCTGTTCTACTTAGTTTTAAAAAAATACTGGTCATGCTATAGCAGATTGAATTCATGATCCACTATTCTAGTTATCTATTACTGCATAATATATTATCCTAAACACTGTGTCTAAAAATAGCAAAAATCATTTTATTATATCCCAAGTGTTCTGTGGGGCAGGAATTTGGGATGGGCTCAGCACGGCTGCTGTTAGGTCTGTAAGTGGTTGTTAGTGGCTGGGGCTGGCATGGTGTGGGCCTGAATCACTGTTTCTCTGCAGTCTCTCCATGTGGTCTGTCTACATGGGCTAGTTTGTGCTTCCTCACAGCAAGGGTACTTGAATTGGTTACACGTGGCTAAGGGCTCTAAAGCTGAAAACAAGTAAAACGGTAGCCTAGCCTTGAAAGTCATCTAGCATGACTTCCTCCATAATCACAAGCTCACTCCAATAGAAGAATATATAACATAAACGCCACCTCTTTTAAAAAAATATTTATTTATGCATCAGGTCTTAGTTGCAGTGCAAGGCCTCAGTAATTGCAGTCTGCTTAGTTACCACACCACAGGTGGGGTTTTAGTTCCCTGACCAGGGATAAAACCTGCATCCCTTGAATTGGAGAGCAGATTCTTAACTACTGGACCACCAGAGAAGTCCCTAAATCCATCAAGATGGAGTTTAGTGTTGGGTGGAGTGCCATATTGTAGGCAGAGCAGTTGAGATGGGAGACACTACCATCTGTGGAAAATGCAATTTATCACACCCTCTTAGAGGGCACCATTGCAGTTTGGACAGTTGTCCTCTAGAGGGCACTCTTGTGATGTGACATTGGCTCCATTTCACTATGAGCAATGGGGTGGAGTGATGGGTGGGGTGATGGAAAGAGAGAAAAAGGAATTTGGGTGTTGGCTAAGGTGGAGCAGCTCATCCTTTCTGAATTGGTCATTCTTTCTGTTGCATAGAGCATGTGCAGGGATGTGTGTATGTGCGTGTGTGGTCATGTGGATATCGTAGGACGAGGAGGGCTGGTGACAAACTTTAGGGCTTTATGCCTGTGTGTGCTCCCCAATCCCCACCCCTTTGCCTAGCAGAAGGCCTCATACAGGGGTCTACTGTGACAGCTAGGCATAAAGTGCCTGAGAGTCACCAGACAGAAGTAAGTTTTCCCAAGCTTTGGGAAAGGAGAGTGCCACCCGTACCACCTCCATGGAACCTGCAATTCCCAATAAACTGTGGCTGGCTCCATGCCTGCAGTGCTCAGAGACTGGAATGGTGGTTATCTGGAAGAATATTGAAGATGAGTTAGTAAGTGAGCCTGTCTACGAAGTGTGTATACAGTGAGCAGAGACTAAGAAAGTGATCTATAGCCCGATGGAGGAGGAAAACCTGGTGAGAATGGTGGCAGGGGCTGGGATAGAGTTTTCAGGAAGACAGAGTGGGCCTGAGGGTCAAGTATGGCAGCAAAATCAAGACTGAAGACATCATCAGATTTGGCAACATGGAGGTTGTTGGTGACTTTTATGATAACATTTGGGGAATCCAGCTGGGCAGGGTATTATAGGAGTTTAGTAGTGATGGGAGGAAGGAGTGCAAGGGTGGAAACTGGAGAGGGGGACAGGTCCAAGAACTGTTTTTTAAAATCCTGGCCACGACTAAACACGTGTATAGGGAAGGGAAGGAAAGGAGACAGGGGAAGGGAAACCAGACTAAAGAGGAGTAACTGATACATCCTGGTCCAGAGTGGAGTGGAGTCTAACGCCCAGACCGAGTGATGAGGCTTGGAAGGCGGCCATTTTTTCTAAGAGAAAGGAACATGAAACAAAGAAGAGTTGAGGATTAGGGAGAAGGGGTGATGGGCTGAGCTAGTTCAAGCTGTCTCTGCTTCCAGAGTGAGAAGTGAGAAGGGGTAAATGGGTTGAGAAGAATTCATCAGCCCGTTGGGGAGGAATGAAAAGTCTGTTTAGTTTCAGCTCACACATATTTAGGACCTATTCTGTATAAAGTGTTTTCAATGAAATTACTTTATTCTTTTCCAACAGGGTGTGAAATAGGAAGTATCCCTATTTGCAGGCTCTAACCTCTTCCTTGGTGAATTTCTTGCTTCATCTAAATATGAAAGGAGTACAGCCGTGAGGAAAAGAGGGGTGTGTTGGTTCCAGGTCAGCCCTGGAGCTCAGAGAACAAACCATAGTCTTAAGTCATTTTGTAGTGTCCTCTTTCCTTGATTTTCTTCCTTTTTAATTCCTCCTCTCTCCTCTCAGGTTGCTTTCAGGAACTTCAAAGTCTTCTCTCTGTGTCTGAAGACCAGTTTAGGTGCTAAGGGCATCCTTTTTAATAAAATAAACAACTGTGGAGTACTCTGTAGCTTTTACTATACATTTACATGTAGGGTGTGTGCATGTGTGTGGGTGTCTGTGGTGGGGGTGGATTTTGGTGGCCTCTCTTATCTGATCCAGGAGCACCAAGCTTAGACCCAGCTCAGCTCTTTCTTGCCTTCCTCAGGACAAGCAGCTGAAATAGCTCTGTGAACTGAAAAATACCAGCCTGCAGACATCCCTGCCTGTAAGGAATACCTAACCAACCCTAGGGCCAAAGGATAGGGACAAGAAGTAGAGGACTACTTAGCGATTTGTGCTTTGCTCACCTCAATCAATGGGCCTCTACTTTAGGAGCAGAGAGCTAAATGCTTAATGGGACTGTCTGGGCCATAGGCTGGCAGTGGCTGCTTCTCTCTATCGAAGGCCATGCTCTTGGACAGTTCTTTTTCGTATCTGTGGGTCTCTTTGGGTTACAGTGACCATTCCCCCCATTCTCCTCCAGTTCTAGAGACAGTAAGAGCTCCCCACGATTGCTTCGCAGGATACAATGCAGGACTGTTGCTTTCCCTTAAGCCTGTCCATGTTGCTGTAACTCAGCACTTTATCTCAGTCAGTTCAGTTCAGCCGCTCAGTACTGTCCGACTCTTTGTGACCCCATGGACTGCAGCACACCAGGCTTCCCTGTTCATCACCAACTCCCAGAGCTTGCTCAAACTCATGTCCATCGAGTCGATGATGCCATCCAACCATCTCATCCTTTATTGTCCCCTTTTTTTCCTGCCTTCAATCTTTCCTAGCATCAGGGTCTTTCCCAATGAGTCAGTACTTTGCATCAGTTAGCCAAAGTATTGGAGTTTCAGCTTTAGCATCAGTCCATCCAATGAATGTTCAGGGCTGATCTCCTATAGCATGGACTGGTTGGATCTCCTTGCAGTTCAAGGGACTCTCAAGTGTCTTCTCCAACACTACAGTTCAGAAACATCAATTCTTTTTTGCTCAACTTTCTTTACAGTCCAACTCTCACATCCATACGTGACTACTGGAAAAACCATAGCTTTGACTAGATGGACCTTTGTCAGCAAAGTAATGTCTCTGCTTTTTAATATGCTATCTAGGTTTGTCATAGCTTTTCTTCCAAGGAGTAAACATCTTTTAACTTCATGGTTCCAGTCACCAACTGCAATGATTTTGGACCCCAAGAAAATAAAGCCTCTTGATCTCATTCTCCTCAATTAACTTGCAGCTGGGTGTGCCCTTTCTTTTCAACTTGCTGTTTCTCGAGTCCTTTGTTCCCTGGTTGTAGTTTTATGAAAGTCTCGCACAGCTTTAGGAGTCCCAGTGGGCCTTTCAGATGTTGCTTCCCTGAGGCCCTTCCCTGGGGAACTTGGGGTTGTGAGGGTAGAAGAATGAGGCTTTGTAAGCAATCATGTAGCCCCCTCATTCTCCCTCCCTCACTTCCATTTCCCCCACAGGCCCTAAAACCCTCGAGAAGCCCAAGGTATGCTCTGGAATGAACAGATGATGACTAGGTCTTCTAGTCTGTTCAGAGGGCTCAAGCCCCTTTAGAACAGGAATCAGAATAGGATAATGCCTGGAACCTGGCCTTTTGTTACCAAGACTGTCTCCCCAGACCCAAACCCTGGCCCCTCTCTTGAATAGAAAGCAATTGCTCTTACCTAAGTTTCAAGAGGAAGCTGCAAATAGAAAAAAGAACAAAAACTGCTTAGAACCAACTAGGCCCAAAATAGCAGAAGACTTGACTTCCAGCAGATCTTGAACCTCACTACACACTCATTATAATATTTTAACATGCTAAATAACAGACCCACCACTGCCATGACAGTTGATAATTGCCATGACAACAACCGGAAAAGCCTACACCAACACTGGAAAGAAGAGTTGCATCAGTTCTGGATTGAAACCACACCCCTGTTATTGGATCACATGAGTATTCATTCCTCCCACCCTTTCCAATTCTGTCCCCTTTACCTCAACCCTTCTATGTATTTGGTGTCTCCACCTAAACTGGGTTGAGAAGTTGATTTGTGAACTAGGTGCCCGCTTCTCCACGCTTTGGCCATTGGATAAAGCTTGTATTGTTCCAGTCTCAGCACTGGTTTTGTTATTGGCTATGAATCTGACTGGGGAAAGAACTTCCTGGACTGGGACAAGAGGTCTTGGCCCAGGCTAGGACCCAGGCATGGGTCTGGTTGACCAATTTAGTAGCAACTTTATCCACTGCCTCCATTCCCCTTCTCTTTCCTTAGTGGAGGCTCCAGACTTCTTATACCACAGGGTGTGTAGGGGCAGTGAGGTCTTGTTGGAAGAAGGTTGAGAAGACTTAGGTTCACCTTTCCTTGAAACTGCCACTGCAGGGTTTTGCTGGAGACACAGCATTTTATGAGCAGGCTTGCAGGGAGCAATAGTGAGAATGGGGTGTTGATGAGATTTTAGAGGGAACGTTTGAGCCTGTTCACTGACTTCTTAGCCCTAGCACTGGCTCCCCTATTGCAAGAAACTGGTGATGACAGTTCCCAAATAAAAAATTATAAATTTAATGTAATTTAAGTTGTAGGAGATCAAATCTTGCCATTCCAAAAGGTCTCTTTTGCATGCAGATTATTTCAAGCTGGAAACAATCAAGGCCCAAAAGACTCATGAAAAAGTTTTGACCTTCTCCCTAACTGTCTAAAAGAATGCAGACAGAGAATATATTCCAAGAAAGAAGTTATCACCATAGATAACTATAGTATGAATTAGTTGTACAGATGGGGAAATGCAGGAGACACAAGAGATATGGGTTTGATCCCTGGGTTGGGAAGATCCCCTGCAGAAGGAAATAGCAACCCACTCCAGTATGCTTGCCTAGGTAATGCCATGGACAGAGGAGCCTGGTGGTCTACAGTCCATAGAGAGGCAAAGAATAAGACACAACTAAGCACATATGTATGCATGCACAGGGAGGAACCTAGCAAAGCCTCTTTGTGAAAATTCCTCTCTGTGTCCCACTGTCTCTGCATGGCCCAGCAAACATTTCTTTACCAGTCATTTGCTTTTCCATTGACATAGATCAATGGCCTTCCTCCCCTTTGAAGTCCCAAATTACTACCCTCAGTATTCTCTTTTGTCTTTAGCTGAAGGGAGTATCTAAACTAAGGTTTCAGCCATTTTGGCTTGTTACTTGGTTTTTCTGGGCCTCTTCCATGTGTATGTGTTATTAAATTTTGTGTGATTTCCTCCTATTAATCTGCCTCTTATCAATTTAATTCTTAGACCAGCCAGAATAACCTAGAGAGTAAAGGAAAATGTCTTCCTTCCTGACACGTTGAAACTTTGAGAAGGATTTTCATGGAATTTAACAAAACTAATATTAAATGTGTCAACTATAAACT
This sequence comes from Muntiacus reevesi, assembly GCF_963930625.1. Taxonomy (NCBI): domain Eukaryota; kingdom Metazoa; phylum Chordata; class Mammalia; order Artiodactyla; family Cervidae; genus Muntiacus; species Muntiacus reevesi. The sequence goes on from NC_089251.1 coordinate 87,790,243, forward strand.
GACACCTAGCGTAGGCACTTGCCATCTACCTCTACAAGGATTAAATCATGTGCTTCTGCAGCTGCTGATTTTTAATGCCCCTTGAAAGGAGTTCAGGGTGAAGAGCAGAAATGAGACACTCCGTGCTTGAGGCCAGAGGTGGGATGGGGGGGTGGGAGTGGGGTGGAGGAGGTGGGAGTGGGTAGGGGTTAGGGAGAAGAAGGGAACTGACAAAACAGGTCTTCTGATAGTTAGATATTTTCAGGAGCTGATTTTTTTTTTAAACTTTTTATTTCAGAAATATTAAGATTATGGTACACAGAATTGCTTATAAGCATCTTGGTGAGTCTTCTTGTGATTTGGAAATTAGGATTATTCCATAACAGAACAGTTGCTGGATAGTCCACTCAAAGAGCCCAGTTTTGGTTTTGTTGGATTTATCTATTTATTTTTTGACTGCTGTGGGTCTCCATTGCTATGCGCAGGCTTTCTCTAGTTGTGGCTTCTCATGGTGGCTTCTCCTGTTGCTCTTCTAGGCAAGTGGGCTTCAGTAGTTGTGAAACATGGTGCATGGGCTTGGGTTTAGTTGCCCTGCAGCATGTGGGGTCCTCCCAGACCAGAGATTGAACTGGTGTCTCCTGCATCACAGGGTGAATTTTTCCTCATTGGACCACGAGGGAAGTCCCTAGGAGCTGATTTTTTTTTTTTAATTATTTATTTTTTTATGGCTGTGCTAGGTCATGGTTGCTTTGCGAGGGCTTTCTCTGGTTGCAGTGAGCAGGGACTTAACTCTTTGTTGCCGTTCACAAGCTTCTCATTGTGGTGGCTTCTCTTGTTGCAGAGCACAAACTCTAGGCACAGGGGCTTCAGTACTTGTGATACACAGGCTTAGTATTTGCAGCTCCCAGGCTCTAGAACCTGATATGGGCTTAGTTGCTCTGCAGCATGTGGAATCTTCCCAGACAGGGATTGAATCCTTGTCTCCTTCTTTGGTAGGCAGATTCTTATCCTCTGCACCACCAGGGAAATCCCAGGAGCTGATTTTATGAGTCCAGTTCTTGTTTGTATCTCCTCAAAGCACTAAAATCCTTCATAGTGTTGACTGCTCCTCATGACCAGCAGAAACCTGCCTAAAAAAAAACATATGCTTGATTGCCTATATTTCCCCTCCCTTCACCAAAATCTCATATATACTGACCTCCCCATAACTACCTCTTTGGAGCAGTTTCTCAGAGTTATCTGAAATGTAGTCCTCATTTTGCCCCAAATAAATTTAACTTGCAATTCTTTTTTTTTTTTTTTAATATTTATTTATTTTATTTATTTATTTGGCTGTTCCCGGCCTTAGCTGTAGCATGTGGGATCAAGTTCCCTGACCAGGGATTGAACCCCGGCCCCCTGCATTGGGAGCACAGAGTCTTAGCCGCTGGACCACCAGGGAAGTCCCTAACTTGCAATTCTTATGTTGTGCTTTTTTTTTTTTTTTTGGTTAACACAAAAAGGGCAAAGGATCAAGAAGAGCTAAGACAATTTGAAAGAATGTGGTGAGAGTATTTTCCTTTAAGTTACTAAGACATCATAAAACTGTAGACGTTACAAGTGAATTTTGCAGAGGAATGAATTTCTGAGATCTCCATTTGTATATGGGAACTTGAATTTAATGGCAGAGGCACTATGGATTATAGGGAAAGGTAAACTATTCAATAAATGTGCTGGGACCAGTGGCTCTCTGTGGAGAAAAATAAAATCCTTACCTCACATCACACACAAAATAAGTCTCATTTAGATTAAAGCCCAACTGTGGAAGAAAAGCATGAAAACAAAGATTATTTTTATGGAGTAGAGATAGATTTCTGAAACAAAACAAAAAGCTCCTATGAACTGTTGAGGAAAATTGCATTGTTGCTCTGTCCAGCTCTTTGCGGCCCTGTGGACTATGGCCTACAAGGATCCTCCATCCATGGGATTTCCCATGCAAGAACACTGGAATGAGTTGCCATTTCCTTCTCCAAGGGATCTTCCTGACTCAGGAATCAAGCTTGCAACTCCCGCAGTGGCTGGTGGATACTTTACCACTGAGCCACCAGGGAAGCCCATAGAGGAAAATTAGACAATATTAAAATTCAGTCAGTTCAGTTCGTTTGCTCAGTTGTGTCTGACTCTCATGGACTGCAGCACACCAGTTTTCCCTGTCCATCACCAACTCCCAGAGCTTGCTCAAACTGATGTCCATCAAGTCTGCAATGCTATCCAACCATCTCATCCTCTGTTGCCATAAAAATCAAAACCTTGCAAATACTAAAACACATCATAACCAAAGTGAAAAGACAAGCTAATAGACTGAGTGAAGATATCTGCCATGTAATAATAATTAGTACCCAAAATACACACCAAGAAATAAAAAACAAATAACCCAGTAGAAAATTGCTATTTGGATAAAAATCAGTGACTCACAGAGAAAGAACTGAGTATTCATAAACTAATGGATAGATAGATGCTCAACTGGCAATCAGAGAAATGCCCACTAAAACAAGACAAGATTTATAATGGTCATGCTGAAAAAGAAAAAAAATAATCAATTTTGATAGGTCAAGAGCTGGAGAGCAGCTGGTAAATGGAAACTCTCCCACATTGCTGGTAGGAATATAAATTGTTTCAACTGTTTTGAAGAATAATTGATCAAAGTCTTGGGGGAGATGAATTATGACTTACGACCCAGAAATTTCACTCTAGTAGTGTATCCTCTTGAAAAACTCACAGTAGTGCACAAGTCAATGTGAGTAAAAATGGCCACTGCAGTTCCTTTGCTAAGAGGAAAAGCGGAAACAACCTGAACGACCTTCAGTAGGTACATGCTACTTGTTTGCTTTTAATCTCTCTTTCTCTCTGGATCTGGTGGGGTGAGTGTGGTAGAGGGCCCCAGGACTGGGATCAACACGGGCAAGAAGCACAAACAGGGCCAGCGCCTCTATGAGGAACATGTACAGATGCCTCTGAAGCTGGTTCTAAAAGTGGGAGGGAGCAAGGCCACCGGCAGGTCAGCACGCAAAAACACAACAGCTTTATTAAGTGAGATATAATTCACATACCGCAGAACTCACCTGTCTAAAGTAATCACAAGCTGCAAACAAGATTGCCGGGAGAAATATCAATAACCTCAGATGTGCAGATGACACCACCCATTTGACAGAAAGTGAAGAGGAACTGAAGAGCCTCTTGATGAAAGTGCAAGAAGAGAGTGAAAAAGTTGGCTTAAAGCTCAACATTCAGAAAACTAAGATCACAGCATCTGGTCCCATCACTTCATGGCAAATAGATGGGGAAACAATGGAAACAGTGACAGACTTTATTTTCTTGGGCTCCAAAATCCCTGCAGATGGTGACTGCAGCCATGAAATTAAAAGACACTTGTTCCTTGGAAGAAAAGCTATGACAAACCTAGACAGCATATTAAAAAACAGAGACATTACTTTCCCAACAAAGGTCTGTCTAGTCAAAGCTATGGTTTTTTCCAGTAGTTGTGTATGGATGTGAGAGCTGAGCACCGAAGAATTAATGCTTTTGAACTGTGGTGTTGGAGAAGACTCTTGAGAGTCCCTTGAACTGCAAGGAGATCAAACCAGTCAATCCTAAAGGAAATCTAGAATAATCACAACCAGCCCATACAAGCACTATAGGATAATTTAGAACTAATGTGTAATATGCTTTACAATAACAGATACTATTTATTACAAAGACGTGAAGACACTGTCGTACTTAGGTGAGCAAACTCTAAGCCTAAATAAAACTCAGATTCTGAATCAATGCATAATCCATATGGCAGACTCACAAAAGACTAGAGAGTGAAAAGGTGAATCAGCTACCTTGCACAGACGGAAGGACCACGGCTGCCAGCTAAGGGAGGAAGCAAATCTTTGAAGACTGATGTGGAAGTCTTCAAAATTTCCATGGAGAGATATAAAAAGAAAGAAATGTTCTTAAATATAAAGCAGTAGTTCTGAGGGAGAACAAGGGCCCCTGTGAGGTCTATGAGGCAGACTGGCCCCACTGTTAGAAGATGTAGAGGAAAAGTTGACCGAGAGGTCAGTTGAGTTGGAAAGACCACATGGCTAACTACACAGAGACTTCTCCATCCTGAGGAGCCAGAGCTAGGAGAACCAGGCCATTGTTCTGTAAGTCTGGGGATGACAACTCAATGGTTTTGGTCTGGTGTGAATATGAATGAGGAGGCAAACTGAATCCCAAGGCACCACCGTTTTGAGGCCGTGAGTCATGCCCAAGGGCATATATTGTCCTGGAATCACAATGGGAAAAGATAGGACCTAGTATTTCCAGTTTGCAGACCAAGAAAGGGAAACTAGGAGAGGTTCAGTGACTTGCTCCTTAAAACTGTCCCAAGTGTTCAAGCTGGGAGTGGCTCCCAAATATGTGTGATTTCAGTCACAGGAGGCCTGAAGGGAAAAGTGTGTAGAAATCAAAGGGTTCCGATGGATGGCGTGAAAGATTTGTTTCACTAAAAGATGTCTGTCTTCGTTTAATTAGTTAACTCATTCTAGGGAGGAGGCTTCAGTGTATTTCTCCTTTTTATAGAAAGGTCAGCCGGGTGGGTCAGGCAGCTGAGGAATGCATGCTTTTTTGTGAGTTCAGGCTTCCTGATTCATGGGGTGAGAGTTAGCTTTCTTATGGCCTATCTGAGCAGGATGAGCTCATTGGTGGTGACAAGAGCAGTTCTCTGTCCTTCTTTCTTTTTTTCCAAATGCTGGGAGAAGTGGGATGTGAGCTCTCAAATGTCACAGAAGCTTACAAAATGCTGACTCCCGAATGCCAGGCATAACTGGGGTTGGCTCAGAACGTGGAGACAGGGCAATACCATCATCTGCTAAGAATTCATTGTGAGGCAGCTTGCCTGGGACACAATGGCAAGCCTGAAACAGGAGGCATAGATGTGGGGTGGGGTGGGGGCAGGCAACCTGGGGTGTGTCTTTGAAAACACAGCTTTCTGGGGGGTGGGGTAGGGGTGGGGAGAGGAGCAGGGCAGGATTGGCCAACAGGCAGATTGTATGTGGGTTTAGGGCACCAAGAAGCAGGGACACAAGAAACCCTCATGGAGTAAAGGCAAAACAAAACATACACCCAGACAAAGAAAGGGAGGGGGAGCACTTGCTTCAAAAGATTTGATATTCATTGCTTTAAAAAGCACTGAAGTAGTCATGGGAAAATTCAGAACTTTGTCTAGAATCACAAGTGGTGGGTGGGCACCATGACCTTTGCAGAGTTTAGGGTGCTATTTAGATTAGGAGGTCTTCTGGGTTGGATGGTGCCAGACTCCCTTGTGGGCAGAAGGCCAGTGATAGCCTGATGGACATGCCTGAGCCCCTGAGTAGAACCCTGACTCTTTCCCAAAGGGCTCTAGAGGGTGAGCAGTTGAGGTGGGATTAGAGGCTATTTTATTTGCGTCTTTATTCTTTGTGTATTCTCCAAATTTTCTCCTGCGTATACGTATATTTGAAAACAATTTTGTTAAAGTAAGATCACACAATATGTTATTGAGTTTTTCCTGAGCATAATTATGAATCATAGTAAGAATAAACTAAGTACCATTGACCATCGCTACTTTTGGAATGTTTTTTTCTCTGTATTCACACACAAATATATAGAAACACAGATGACAATCAGATTATTTTGTGTAGCTTTTAAAAAACTAAAATGACATTGGACTGTGCCTTTCTTTCTTCAACTTGCATTTTTCACTCAACAGCACGCCTTCTTGGGTATTATGACACTTTGATCTTTTTCACTCTTCTAACTGCAGCATGCTAGTTTGTAGTATGACTTTATTAGACTGATTTAGCTGTTCCCTTTTTCATAGACATTTAGGTTGTTTTTGATTTTGCACTACTTCAAGCAATGCTTTAGTCAACATCTTTGATCCCAGTTAGCTGGACATGTCTACAAAGGTCTCCCCAAGGCAGATAGAGAGGAACAGTGGGTCCTAAGAGTTTAAATTTTAATATATACTGGCAACTTGCCCTCAATAGGAGCTGTAATAACTGACATGCCCATAGCAGTATGAAAGAATTCATTTCCCACAACTTTGTTAACACTTGATCATAAGGAAAAGTATTGCCAGTCTAATGAATGTGATGTTTCATTGGTTTTCTTTGGCATTTCCCTGATTTCAAGGGAGGCTATTTTTATTTATATATTCATCCTTTCCTGTATTTAAATTTTTCCTCAGGAAACACATACTACTTTCATAATATTGAAAAGAGTTCTGTTTTTCTTATTCTCCTCCTCCTCCTTTTTGTTGTTGTTATTAAAAGAGCCATAAGCCATATAGATGACTCTTTGCTCTGACCGCTTAAGTCAAATGCCCATTTCTGGCACCATCAATGTTAGGAGGCAGGAGAGCCTATTGCTGTGGGAGGTGAGTGGGTTCCTCTGATTGGCTTGCACGGCACTCCTGCAACTGTGGACGGACTCAACCTCAAGTCCTTGTGGCCATGGCTGAGCAGAGGGGGGGTCTGTTTGTGCCAGGACCCTTTCAGTCCTGATATCCTCTGACTCTAAGAGGTATTGAAATTCTGTTCATTTAATCCACGATCTTTTTGTTGAAAAGAACAGAGATCTACTCAAGGCAGATTAAATGATAAATTGGATTTATTTGGGAGTTGGGGAGGAAGTAGGTGGTATCTCCCAGAACACAGGGCAGGTATTAGAGCTGGGCTACTGTTTTGTTTCCAGGCAAATTACTTTTATAGACTGAGATTGTCTTGGCCAATATTTTATTTTATTTATTTATTTTTGACTGCATCCAATCTTAGTTGCAGCATGCAAGGTTGGCAGCAGGATTGTCCCTTGTGGCACACAGCCTCTGTAGTTGTGGCTCACAGGCTTAGTTGCCCTGCTGCATGTGGGATCTTAGTTTCCCAACCAGGGCTCAAACCCGCATCCCCTCCACTGAAAGGTGGACTCTACTCCTGGACCACCAGGGAAGCCCCCCAATATTTTATTTAACATAGATTCACTGTAGGAATTATAATAATTATACAAGCCAATAGCATATAGGATAATGTTGCTTAATAAGCCAATAAAGAAACATTCTTCAAACCAATGATAGATTAACTACACTGTTGTTCCTGGCAAGGGGAAATGAAAGGAATAAAGTTCAAATTTAGTTCAAGGTGTACCTTCCTATCATTTGGTTCTGAGGAGAGATGGCTCAGCCTAGGGGTCCCCAGCCCCCTGTTAGGACCCGGCCTGCACAGCAGGAGGTGAGTGGCAGGCAAGTTACTGAGGTTTCGTCTATATTTACAGCCACCCTCTATCACTCCCATTACCTCCTGAGCTCCACCTCTGGTCAGATCAACAGTGGCATAATATGTAATTTGCTTCAGTCATCCTGTAACTCCACCCGCACGCCCTCCCCCCCGCCCCTCCCCGCCCCCCCCCCCCCCCAATCTGTGGAAAAATTGTCTACCCATAGTGAAGGACAGGAAAGCCTGGTGTGCTGCAGTCCTTGTGGTCACAAAGACCTGGACACAACTTAGAGGTTGAACAACAGTGTCAGGAAGAATACACCTTTCCTTTTCCTTCCTCCTACCCTGGGCCCAAAACCCCAATTCTGGAAATCTAAACTTAAGTTGTTTTCTTTTTTTTTTGTAAAAAGATGTTTTATAAGTCATATATATGATACTGATAACTTGAAATGGGCAAAATGCCTTATACTCAAAGGATGGCTAAATAAAATATGTACATTCAATAGTCAAAGTTATAGTTTTTCCAGTAGTCATGTATGGATGTGAGAGTTGGACCATAAAGATGGCTGGGCGCCGAAAAATTGATGCTTTCAAAATGTGATGCTGGAAAAGACACTTGAGAGTCCCTTGGACAGCAAGGAGATCCAACCAGTCCATCCTAAAGGAAATCAACCCTGAATATTCATTGGAAAGATTGATGCTGAAGTCAAAGCCCCAATATCGTGGTCACCTGATGTGAAGAGCTGACTCATTGGAAAAGACCCTGATGCTGGGAAAGATTGAGGGCAGGATGAGAAAGGGGGGACAGAATATGAGATGGTTGGAGGGCATCATTGACTCAATGGACATGAGTTTGAACAAACTCGGAGAGTGAAAGACAGGGAAGCTTGATGTGCTGCAGACCACGGGGTTGGAAACAACTGAGCAATCAAACAACAACAAATTCGATGGCATATTGTGTTGGAGTTCATTAAAATTTAGAAAAAACAAGGGCCATGTACAGTATGATATAATAATAGTAAGTGAAAAATAGACTATATTTGTGCATAAAGTATGATCACAGCTATATATATAAACCAAAATGTCATATGTATATATAGATATGGTAGTCTGCTTGTCATTTGACAATAGGTGCTTCTCTGTCTCCTCTTTTTCTGTATTTTAAAATAAAAAGAAACACACATAGATTTTATAAAAGGAGAAACCTAAAACTTTATTTGAAAGGAGACAGCTTGGGCCTCTTGAGCCCTGCGCCATGTGATTTATGGTTTTTCTCAGTAATGTCTAAAAACCATCACTGTTAGACTCTGAGTCCTGGGAAGAAGTTAACCACCTGTTGGCCAGAGTGCTGTAACAATTCCAAGAACTGGCCTCAAGGAGATGGAAACAAACCAACCCTGGAACTGTACTCAAAACTATATACTCAAAACAATCAAGATGATGCTGGTCAGACCACCACATGACCAACTTCAAGATGACTGTCAGAGCTGACTGTGCTGATTCTGAATGTAGCCCCTCCCTCTGTCTATAAAAGCTCTTGCCCACTGATTGCCAGTGAGCGTGAGTATGTCTTTGGACAGGTGTCCACCCACTTCGTTCCCACCCCGGTTGCCGGCATTGAAAATAAAGCAAACTTTCCTTTCCACTGAGCTTGTCTCTCTACTGGCTTTTGAGCAGCGAGCAGCTGGACCCCACTTTCGGTTATATTTTGACTCAGTTCCTGCACCCACCACTTTGCCAGCATCCAAGGAGCAGGGGCCTCCGGGCTGATGAGCTCAGTCATCCTTCTGGATTGACAGCAGCAGCGTTGCCCCATCCGGTTCTTCACCACAGAGACGTGTCTTCTCTGACCCACGGTTGTGTGTCTCTGCAGTTGAACTGAGGATTTGCTAAAACCGAAACATTTTCTTCTGAGGGAGTTGAGGACGTGTATGTGTGTGTGTGAGAGAGAGAAAGAGACAGAGAGGGAGAAAAAGAGAAAATAAAATTCTGAGCTTAATAAATCTACTGAGAAGGGGAGTCTAACCCGCCTAACATCCCCTGGTACCTGTCTGTGCTGCATCCTCATTTGATCATTGAACACCCTGAACTTTCCAGATTTCAGCTCTTTTCTCCTTCACCGAATTCTATCCTGCCAGAGGAGGCTGCCCTCATCCAAGTGGCACAGTGTATCCCTAACAGCACTCATGTTCTTCAGACTCTGGCCCAACCCACTTATCACTGAGATCTTCAGGCTCCAGGGGCTGCCCAGTGGCTTCTCACATCCCCAGAGCTCTTAAACACAGCAATGAGCTTCCCCCATTACCTCTCCACTTTGCTCGGAGATTCAGACATCAGCAGAATCAGTACATAATGACTGAAACACTGGGGTGATAAAAGCCAGGAAGAGGTACAGGGTGCCATGGAAGCACTCTGGGACTTGAGGCATCAGTGGAGGACTGTTAGGGAAGGCTTCAGTGAAAAAGTAAGAGTGAAGGGGTGAGTATGAGTTAGGCAGCTGATGTGAGGTGGGTGGAGTGGTCAGGACTTTAATTTGAGTTCCAATCTCTTGGACATCTAGCTTTGGAATGGGGCCAGGGATTCTGCATTTCTAACGGGCTTCCGCATGTTACCTGAGTTGCCGGTGTCATGACCTCATTTTAAGTAGCGAGGTTCTGTGCTAGTGATTCTCAACCTTGGCTGCATGCTGAAATTATCTGGAAGGTTTGAAAAATACTGATGCCTGGTGCTACCTCCAGAGATTTGGATTTGCTTGGCCTGGGATGCAGCCTAGGCATTCAGGTTAAATGAAACAAAAGAAAAAGCATCCTCCCCTGGGGAATTCTGATCCACCATCAGAGTTGGAAATCCTTGATCTAGGAAGAGCTAATAGTATGAATATTGCTATTAGGTGCTCAGACTCTCAGTTGTGTCCAACTCTTTGCGATCCCATGGACTGAAGCCTGCTAGTCTCCTCTGTCCATGGAAATTTCCTGACGAGAATACTGGAGTGGGTTGCCATTTCTTCCTCCAGGCGATCATCCTGACACAGGGATTGAACCCGTGCCATTTTGCACCTGCATTGACAGGTGGATTCTTTACCACTAGTACCATCTGGAAGCCAATGAGTATTGCTACTACCACCCAGGAATGGCTCAAATTGACTGACAAGAGCCAGTTCCTAAATTCTCAGGAATTTTGTGAACTGGTTATTAAACATAGGCATTATTAAACAGCAATTTATATATATTTACATTAATAAATTATATAATTACAATAAGCACAAACACATCACTTACTTATTTTCCTATATTTTTGCTATACCACGCTTTTGAGGGTATTTACTTTTGCTTTCCTGTATGGTGGAAATACTACATATAAGTATACTACTAAAAAATCTTTCCAACTCATTGTGTAGTGACTTAATGTTAGTAACTTGAAAACTGGCTAAGGTGTTGGTGTTTATTTGGTGTTAATATTTATCTCACAGAAACTAGCAAAGGCTGCAGATCAGGGCTTGCTTTATATTATTTTTTAATTTTCTAAAATTAAAAAAGGTTTTATTGACTAGGCTAAAGCAATGGAGGAAATATTAATAATTGAGATGAAACTTACATGTGTAGCGTATCTGTGGCTGTTACATTGTGAACAGAACAACAACAACAAAAATTCTTCTAGTATTATAATGAGAAAGTCAACAATGAATGAAATATCATCCAACACTCAGAACTATACTCATCTGATAATTGCAACCTTAGGCTGGCTATCCATACAAGAGGTCGCTAAAGCTCAGTGAAAGCTTTCTTGACTTATTGATTAATTGGCTGCACGGAGTTTACAGTAAAGAGTATTGTATATTTTATTACTATTTGTAAACTGTGTACTACCCGTCCTTTCTATCAGTAAAATGTATATGCAAGCAGGTCACCTCATTCCCTCTGGTTATTGAACGTTTACCAGGACCACACTGAGCTGGAGAAAGATAGGGAAGATAACCAGGTCTTGGAGGTGTCCTTCTGGATTCCTAGTCACAGTTAACACGAGGCCTCCAGCACCCAGGAAGGCAAAGCTGCAGCCTTCCTTTTGGGTTCTTGCATTTCCTTAATCTCCTTCTCCCGCTTTCTACTTGGAACCTTTTAAGTTCATCTGGTTCCCATGGTATGCCTCTGGCTGCCTCAAACTCAGAATCTCCCCATTTCTGCCCCATTCCTTTGGATTGCTAACTCTCCCTAAGAGGCTGCCTGGGAGGACATGGTAGCAACCTAGATGCCCATCAGCAGACGAATGGATAAGGGAGCTGTGGTACATATACACCATGGAATATTACTCAGCCATTAAAAAGAATTCATTTGAATCAGTTCTAAAGAGATGGATGAAACTGGAGGCCATTATACAGAGTGAAGTAAGCCATAAAGATAAAGACCAATACAGTATACTAACACATATATATGGAATTTAGAAAGATGGTAATGATAACCCTATATGCAAAACAGAAAAAGAAACACAGATGTACAGAACAGACTTTTGGACTCTGTGGGAGAAGGCGAGGGTGGGATGTTTCGAGAGAACAGCATCGAAACATGTATATTATCTAGGGTGAAACAGATCACCAGCCCAGGTTGGATGCATGAGACAAGTGCTCGGGCCTGGTGCACTGGGAAGACCCAGAGGGATCGGGTAGAGAGGGAGGTGGGAGAGGGGATTGGGATGGGGAATGCATGTAAATCCATGGCTGATTCATGTCAATATATGACAAAAACCACTACAATATTGTAAAATAATTAGCCTCCAACTAATAAAAATAAATGGGAAAAAAAAAAAAAGAGGCTGCCTGGGATTCCCTGGGAGAACCCAAAGCAGCAACTTGTTCAGCACCACAGCTCCTAGCTTGTCTGGGTGAAAGGATTCAGTTCAGTTCAGTTTAGTCACTCAGTCATGTCTGACTCTTTGGGACCCCATGGACTGCAGCACTCCAGGCCTCCCTGTCTGTCACTAACTCCCAGATCTTACTCAAACTCATGTCCATTGAGTCAGTGATGTCATCCAACCATCTCATCCTCCGTCATCCCTTTTCCTCCAGCCCTCAATCTTTCCCAGAATAAGGGCCTTTTCAAATGAGTCAGCTCTTCGTATCAAGTGGCCAAAGTATTGGAGTTTCAGCTTCAACATCAGTCCTTCCAATGAACACCCAGGACTGATCTCCTTTATTTTTGTTTCTTTGTTTGTTTTCACACAGTTTTTTCAGAAGTTTAGAAGTTAAAATGTGGGCATCCCCTCGCCACCCAAAATTATCCCATGCCACTTTCCAACATACAGATTACCACCCTCCTATTCTCATTAACCATGCTTACCACATACTCTTGCAAAACACATGGGGGTCAAGACCCCAACTATTTGGTAATCCAAAGAAACTACATAGTTACACAAAAGACTCTCACTTCCTTTTCACCAGCAAACCATGAATGAAAGAATAAGGGGCAAACACATAATCTTCATCCAGAGTTAGTATTTCCCTAGAATTCTTTTCCCTTCCTCTAAGTCATTAAAACCCAAAGCAATTTCATTTAACTACTGATATTTCCTTTTTTTTTTTTTCCTGTATGGCTAAGCTAGGACATGGAGAAGGCAATGGCAACTCACTCCAGTACTCTTCCCTGGGAAATCCCATGGATGGAAGAGCCTAATAGGCTACAGTCCATGGGGTCGAGAAGAGTAGGACACAACTGAGTGACTTCACTTTCACTTCTCACTTTCATGCACTGGAGAAGGAAATGGCAACCCACTACAGTATTCTTACCGGGAGAATCCCAGGGACGGGAGCCTGGTGGGCTGCCGTCTATGGGGTCGCACAGAGTCGGACAAGGCTGACGTGACTTAGCAGCAGCAGCAGGACATACTTTCCTTTCATAGCTGATGTTTACAACCTCAAGACTGGCAGGAAGCAGTCTCCCAGTTGTGACTTGGCCATGACACTCTGCAAAACGCAAAGTTACCACATAGGTGCAAATGATGCTTTAAGTGTCATCAAAATTTTTTAAAGCAATAATGCATTAACATGGAGCCTCTACATTTTTCTGATGCAGCAAAAGTTCTCTAAAGGTGGTGCAGCTGTGAAAGAAAAGGCACTTCGTGTTAAAATTCAGAGCGTCTCTCTTCAGAGACCACCCCAGCAGAGAGGCCGGGTCAGCCCAGGCCTGCAGGTGACCCTTTAGGGTGGAGAGGACCATTCCCCAGGAAGGCATCTGCAAAAGAAAAATTTGTAATCATGATTCCAAGGCAAAATTGTTCCTTAAAGTTGGGAGAGGAGAAACACTGAGAATACAAATACTGTCGCACTAGGGACTGGGGAGTGAACTGTATAAGGATCTTCAGGCTGGCTCTGCACTGTGTACTGGGCTGGTTCCCTCACCACTTGCAAGGAGGTCCTGGAGACAGAACAGGAGCAGCACCTTAGCCAAGAGGGTTCCAAGCCGCCTGCTTCCGCCCAGGCTCCCCCTTGTGTTCCCAGGAAGGAGCTGAGGTCCTCTGGGCAGCGCTTGTGGGTATTGCTGGTCCATGGCAATATCCAAGGGGATTTTCTGATACAGTTGTGAAGAGAAGGTGAGGATTTTCCACGTGATCTGAGACTCCTTGGCGATGCCCAGCAGCCTTTGGGCCTTCTAAGAGCAACGATGGATCAAGCTGGCCTCCTCCATCAACACTCAGAAAAGCAGCAGGAGTATTTTAGATGGGCAGGAGCAAATAAATCAAAATGGATTGAGGGCTCTTTATCCTAGTACCGTAAATAAAGTGCACCGTGATTGGAGTCTATAAAAAGCCACTTGCCAGAGGCTGAGGTCTGGGGAGAAACCATCATAACCACCCATTCAGAATGGCGGATTATTTCCTTCAGCCAGAACGCTGGCTGCTGATGCTCTTTATTGCTTTATTTCCTTTAGTACTACAAACTTTTAGCTGTAAAGAAAAAAAAAAAATACTTGGTGGGCTTGACAGGAAGCATGTAACAGAAACACAGAACTGGCTGATAATAAGTTAATGTTACAGTCTTAAAGTTGGATGATGGCTGTTTTTCCCCCTTCGTTCTGATGAACTTAGGAAAATTTGAGGTTTTTTTTTTTTTAAACATCAGATTGGCTCATGATGCTTATAAAGAAGCAGGACAGCCGTTCATGTCCAACTTAGTAGAAACGGTTGTCTTTGTTCTACCGGTCATCAGACGTGTTATGGAAGAGAATCCACTTACTATCACCATGTTCATCATGTTGGTGGGTTCCATAAACTTCCTGCAAACTCTTTTCAAAAGAGTATGTGTGAAGAAAACCATGATGTTGTACAAATAATTCGATTTAGGATCCCATTTCAAGGAAAACTATTTTGCTGCTTTCATGTAGGAAGGTATCTCCCCCCCTGTGCAGTCAGGCCCTCAAAGCGCTTGTAGGTGTAATTGATGAAGACCCAGTCTTTGCTCTTGTAGTCTGTCTCAGGGTGATTACTTGTTGCCACTGTTGGCTTAAGAATATCAGATTCTGGAAACTCATCGAAATTTGAGGTACCATCAATGCTTTTGATTTCAATAGATATTGCAGCAGGTCTCTCTCTCTGACATGTTCCCAGTCAACACCTTCAAAAAAAGAATTGTTTTTGATTTACTCAACTCCAGGGGCTCCAATTCTATGTTCCCATTCACAGCAGAATCTCAAAATTAGATCCTTGGCTTTTGCAGAAATAGGAACTTCTAGAGGAAAAGTCAAAGTTTCTTTCCAGTTCATCACCTTCTTATATGTCTCTTGAGGGGTCTCAGAACAGAAAGGTGGGTAGCCAATGAGCATTTCATACATGATCACCCCCAGCGACCACCAATCGCAGAGCTTCTTATGCCCAGTCTGTATGAACAACTCAGGAGCAATGTAGTCAGGAGTGCCTACTGTGGAGAAGGCTAGCTGGAGTCTATTTCTTTTCCAGGTTTCTGGTTTCCTTTTGGAATTCATGCTCTGAAAAGTGAAATCACTGGGGAGGCTGTGGTTCAGGTTCCTATGAAATTCTGTCCTATGTGCTTTTTTCAGTACTGTGCAAAGGCCAAAGTCAGAAAGCCTCACATCGCCCTTGCAGTCCAGGAAAAGGTTGTCTGGTTTGATGTCTCTGTGGATGAATCCAAGTTGGTGAGTAGAGTCTATAGCTAACACTTTTTCTGCTATATAAAACTGAGTCTCTTCTTCTATCAGCATGTCTTTTTTCATCAACAGGGTCATCATGTCCCCTCCAGGCAGGAACTCCATGATTAGTTAGAGGTTTCGCTTATCCTGAAAACTATAGAACATTTTCACAACCCACAAACTGTCTGCCTCCACTAGAATTTCGCGCTCCACATGAATGTGGCCAACCTGCTCTTTTTCAAGCATATCTGCTTGACGAAGTATTTTCGTTGCATACACATGGCCTGTATCTTTCTTCTGAACAAGCTGCACCTCACCAAAGGCTCCTCTGCCTATTACTTTTAAGGACTCAAAATCTTCCAGTCCAAGTCTTGCTCTCTTCAAACGAAGAAACTCTCTTTCCTTCTGAGCATGTGCTGACCTCCGGAGTCGTTTCTCTTCATCCTTGAGGCCTTCTTCTTCCATCACTTTTTCTCACTTCTTTTGTCTCATTTCTCGTTCTTCGTGTTGAGCAGTAAGGTTGCTATAAAAATTCTCCAGCGTCATGTTGGTCATTGTCACCCTTTCCTTTGTGTGACTACCCATGGACGAGCAAGGAGTTGAGCCTGTCATTGCCATGGCCAGCATCAAGGTCTTTTCCAATGACTCGGCTCTTCACACCAGGTAGTCAAAGTATTGGAGCTTCAGCATCAATTCTTCCAATGAATATTCAGGACTGATTTCCTTTAGGATGGACTGGTTTGATCTCCTTGCTGTCTAAGGGACCCTCAAAAGTCATCTTCATCCAGCCCACAATTCAAAAGCATCAATTCTTTGACACTCAGCCTTCTTTATGGTCCAACTCTCACATCAGTACATGACTACTGGAAAAACCATAGCTTTGCTATATAGGCCTTTGTTGGCAAAGTGATGTTTCTGCTTTTTAATACAATGTCTAGGTTTGTCATAGCCTTCCTTCCAAGAAGCAAGCGTCTTTTAATTTTGAAAGTTTTCTTAAGGCTCTCCTCTTGATACTTAGCAGCTCTGAAAATTGTTTTGGAGATTAAATGTAGCCAGAGCCCCATGTTGAGGGGAGAGGCAGGGCTGGGGGCAGCAAACAGCCGCAGATGCCCGGCCGGGACCGCGGTCTCAATTGAGGAAAGGCGAAACCCCTGCAGCAGCTGCCAGCCGACCAGAGGAGGGGAGGGGACGCGTCAGGGACTCTGAAATAGGGGGCCACGGGGTGGTTGTGGGTGTGAAGACAGGAAGAGCCCCAACTGCTGGAAAAGACAGCAAGTGCAGGGGCTGACGCTGCCCAATCCCCCGAGGCGGAGATGGGCTGGTACAGCCACCAGGGCACCCTGATCTCCTTTAGGATGGACTGGTTGGATCTCTTTGCAGTCCAAGGGATCCTCAAGAGTCTTCTCCAACACTACAGTTCAAAAGCATCAATTCTTTGGTGCTCAGCTTTCTTTAAGTCCAATTCTCACATCCACACATGACTACTGGAAAAACTATAGCCTTGTCTAGATGGACCTTTGTTGGCAAAGTAATGTCTCTGCTTTTTAATATGCTATCTAGGTTGGTCATAACTTTTCATCCAAGGAGCAATCGTCTTTTAATTTCATGGCTACAGTCACCTCTGTAGTGATTTTGGAGCCCCCCAAAATAAAGTCTGTCACTGTTTCCACTGTTTCCCCTGCTATTTCCCATGAAGGGATGGGACCAGATGCCGTGATCTTAGTTTTCTGAATGTTGAGCTTTAAGCCAACTTTTTCACTCTCCTCTTTCGCTTTCATCAAAAGGCTCTTTAGTTCTTCTTCACTTTCTGCCATAAGGGTGGTGTCATCAGCATATCTGAGGTTATTGATATTTCTTCCTACAATCTTGATTCCAGCTTGTGCTTCATCCAGCCCAGCATTTCTCATGATGTACTCTGCATATAAGTTAAATAAACAGGGTGACAATATATAGCCTTGACGTACTCCTTTCCAGATTTGAAACGAGTCTGTTCTGTGTCCAGTTCTAACTGTTGCTTCCTCACCTACACACAGATTTCTCAAGAGGCAAGTCAGGTGATCTGGTATTCCCATCTCTTTAAGAATTTTCCACAGTTTGTGGTGATCCACATAGTCAAAGACTTTGGCATAGTCAATGAAGCAGAAATGGGTGAAAGGATTAAGCATCTTACTTTCCTCAAGAGAGTTTAACTTCCTTGTATGTAACAGATTGTGATTACAATAATAGTAGCTAATATTTACTATATTTTTATTACTAATGGTAGCTGATGCTTTTGAGGAGTTACTCTGGGCAAGGTGCTCTGTTAGGAGCTTGACATGTGTTGCCTCTGATGCTCACCACCATCTGTGAAATCATTTTACAGATGAGGAAATTAAAGCTCATAGAAATTTAGTAGCTGAGGGTCCTATTGACTAGGACTTGGATTCGAATCCAAGGTCTGTGTGACTTCAAAGACAGTTACTGAAAACTACTATTTTATGCTGGGCATGCTCTCTAGTCTTCTCTACAATGTAAGAGAAAAATTCAATAGCTAACATTTTTATAGAGCATTACTTCTCTTCCCCAAGAAAGAAGGCAAACTGGGCTGCTTGAACGGGTCTTAGAAGGGTCACTGAAAATGTAATTAGACTATTTTCTGGGAAACAGTCTCTTTTGACCGAGCAGGTTATTTGATGAAACAAAGCTAACCTCCCTGATCTTTTCCTGTCAGACTGATTCCCAGGAGCAAACTAACAGCAATGGGGACCGACAGCTTCGAGGTCTCCCTCTGAATCTCTTCCTCTCAGTTCAGCTCTAGCCGTGTCTCACCTTGTACTATTTCAAAATATTCTATACTTGAGCCAAGTTACTTTGCACCCAACTTTACATGTATGTCCCAAGGCACTGTGAAACCAGGAATAGATAGAGGATGCCTAAACTCTTAACTGATTATATTAATAATAAAAAATTACTTGAAGAAGTGGACGGTGGTGAAGATGTGTGTGTGCATGCTAAGTAGCTTCAGTCGTGTCTGACTCTCTGTGACCCTACAGAGTATAGCCCGCCAGGCTCCTCTGTCCATGAGATTCTCCAAGCAAGAATACTGGAGTGGGTTGCCATGCCCTCCCCCAGGGCATCTTCCCGACCAAGGGATCAAACCTGCTTCTCTTACAGTGGGTTCTTTACCACTAGCACCACCTGGGAAGCCCAGGGGTGAAGATAATGGAAGATAATGCCCTACTGAGCCCTTCCTTTCTTCCTTCCTTCCACCCGTCCATCTTGCCTTCCTGCTTTCATAGCAGGAAATCTGGGATAGGTGGTCTTGCCACTCTTGGTGATTAATGAGTGGGAGTGGGCTTGTCAAGGGATAGTTTAGTGAGTCTGACTTCAGGACGCAAGGAAGGGTCCATGAAACCAAGGAAGAATCAGTAGGATGGGACTGGAAGGCTGGACTTGGGGGATGGTGCACGCTGGGGCAAGGGAGATAACTCGGGATGGGCATTTGGGCCTAGCATCTTGGCTCTAGGTGACAGCAGAGGCTTGGGGTAATAAACAACCCCAAGACTGAGTATATTAAGATAACAGTTTATTATTTCTGATGATTGGTGAGTTGCCAGGCGGTTATTCTTTGATCTCACCTGGGATCACTAAGGCAGTAAACAGTCAGAGGGCATCTTTACAGCAGCTGGAAGGGCCGAGTTGGTCTCATTCACAGTGACAGTGGGTGCTGGCTGTCAGCTGGGGTGCCTCTGTTCTCCATGTAGCCTCTCATCCAGGAGTAAACTCTACTAACTGGAGGACATCATTTCATGAGAGCAAGGAAGCTGCAAGGTCATTTAAGGCCTAAGCTCTGAAACTTACATAGCATCACTTCTTCCACATTCTGTTGACCAAACCTTGTTGCAAGGACTGCCCGGGTTCAAGTGGATGGAGACAGAGTCCATCTCTTAATGGGAGGAGAGATAATATCCCGTTGCAAAGAGGGCTTGGTCCCTTACTGAAAAGACTGACCACAAAGATCAAAGCAAGTATGTGGGAGCCTGGGGTCAGAAGACAGTGTGTCTGCGCTAGTGATATCATCTCTGTTTAATTCCCATTGACATGAACCTGATAGTGGTCTCAGACTGCCTGCTTGAAATCCAAATTCCCTGCTTCAGCTTTGTGCCTGGTGAGAAGGTGAGATGGAGTAGACCAGATGAAAGGACAGGTTTTCCTCAAGCGGGTGGAGCTCCCTGCCTGCCTGTCCCCAGGGTGGCAGGCTGAACCTCACTGCACTCCAGCCTCAGGCCCTTCCCACACAGAGCTGCTCTCTGGCCAAGCTTACAATCCAAGAGCAGTGGGAGCTTCCCAGACAAGATGAACCCCCCTTAGCAATAGGCAGCTGTTGTCCTGGAAGAAAAAAGGGGAGGCCCTCCTGGGCCCCAGTGCCCACTGGAAAGCCTACCATTGTTGGGGGTGTCTGAGCTTTACATGCTTCAGGGGAATTCAAGTCTGGCGTAGTCAGAGGGAGTGTAGAACTGGGGACAAGGTGACCACCAGGCAGCCTGCAATTTCACAAAGTGCCCTCGGCCTGCCTTCACACCACATGGAGGGGTAACTGGGCAGAGCTTTCTCCAACCAGGACTGTACTTTTGGCAACTGAGCAGTGACAGGACAAGGGAAGAGCCTCAACCAGCTGCTGCTGATACGGGTCTGTAAACTCCCGCTCTCATTAAGGCAAAGAGAGATGGGGCCCTCCTGCCCCTCCCACTCTAAGCTTACTGCTCCCAGGCCAGCAGCACTCACAATGAGCCCATGGCCATTTCTCCGGTTTGCTTTGCAGAGGACATTTAATCTATTTTAGACTAGAGGTGATAGAGCCCAGGACCCTGGTCCTTCCCCAGCAAACATGACCCAACTCTGTTAGTTCTGGCCCCAGAGAAGTTTTAAGCAAACGTTACTCTCCTGGTCCCACCCCCTGTGTCCTCGGGGGACTGCCGGATCCCACCCTGTAGCCCCTTCAGCACCAGAGCCAACCCCAGGTGGCTCTCCTCCAGGGGACTAGAAGGATTACTCCTTTCAGGCTGGGCCAAATGGCATTTCCTGTTTCAAAGAAGAGAGGCTTATTGTGGAGAGGTCTCTAGCAGCTTTGGCACCTGCCAGGGGAAGAGGTAAATATAAAGTAAGTCACCGAATGCAGCTTGAATTTCTCTTGAAATGCAAACGAGGCTTAAAAATTCTAGAGATGTGCTTCTGGGCACAGCTAGCATCTTGAGATGGGCTGAACCAGAAGATGCTGGGGTGGGGAGTTGTTGAAAAGGGCGTGGGTTTGGTATGGATGGGTCCACCTATGCACAGGACGCAGGCATCCACGGAGAATGGATGCATATGAAGAAAGGTTTTCAGAATCTTTGACGGTCACTGACTGCCCTTTTCCTTGTTCCTGGACTTCTCATCTCCCAAACCTGCCAGTAGAAGCTCACTGGGCTGCCCCGACCTTATAGGAGCAGAATGATCAACACTCAGTTCGCTAAGCTCTTGCTCCCAGGCTTTGGCTGGCACAACCCAGGATTCGGGTGTCAGCCCTTGCCTGAGGAGACTGGTTCTCCTAGCTCAAAGCTCATGTTGGTTCTAGGGTATCTAGAGTATCTGGGTATCTAGAGTATCTAGAGTATCTTCTAGGGTGTCTGCTCATGCAGTTTCCCTCTTTCAACACTACTCATTTAAATCGGTCCCTTTAACAGAGGCCGTTGCGGTGCCCAGAGCCTAGATCTCCCCTTGCTGGAGGATGAAGGGTGACTGGGTGGGAGAGAGAGGCTGACAGTGCCAGCGAGGGCGGAAAGTGAGATGACTGATGGATCAGGGTCTGCTCAGAGTCGGAACAGCTTGGCAGCTAGAAGGGTCTTTGAGGGAGAGGGTGGGAAATGGAGTAGGAGTAAGAGATGGAGGAGAGAACCCAGGCTGTCTGCCTCAAATCTGTCTGACAGGAGAAGGAGGATGTCCATGGGGGAGGAAGGTAGTGTGAGGTGGGCGGTGTGGAGGTGGGAATGATTGAGATGCAGGATGGTGCCAAGCCCACAGCTGGGATGGAGCCCCTGAATTTTGGGGGCTGTGACCTGGTGATCTGGCTCCTGCCTTTCTTTCCAGCCACACATCTGGTTATTTGGCCATTTGCCTCTTATACTTCAGTCATACAGAGCTGCAGGGTCCACAAGTTTGGTCTTTTCCTTCCAGTCAAGTGCTCCAGCTATATCCTTGTCTTTGAAAGTTCTTGTCTTTTTCTGGGAGTGGAAGAACCATTTGTCTTGATTCAGCTTAAATGTCTGCAACTCCAAAAAGTCCTTTGCCAGATAAAGTCATGAGTATCTTCCTCTGCAATCCCCAGCCCCCTTCAGTACTCCTCAGTTATAGCAATTTTCATTTTGTTGTATAATTCTGTGCCTGTGCAGATTTCTCACTGGGCTATAAGCTCCCTGAGTCAGATGAATTCATCTGATTACTTGCTTGAGCATTAAACTTCATCTTGTATGTGGCTTGCCTTTTTGGGTCAGTGACTGACATCTGTTAAGCCCAAAGTTTTGGAATGTTGTTCTGGTTTGTGTGATTCTAGAAAGTTCTGGAATGAAGTCCTGGTAGGGCTCTCAATTTAAAAAAAGGTCCTGGTACTATCTCTGACGGGACAGGTAATAAGCATTCACTAAACCAACTAATGAGCATCTTGGTGGAGATTAAAGGCTGGGTAGGTGTTTTTCTAGCCTATACATATAATTTAAATTTAAATCTTTATTTATTTTACACTGATTTGTCTAGAAGCTGTTTTCTTAGGTGCAAACACTGAGCCATGCATATTTTCATCGCAAAAAGGAAATATAAAATATCCATGAAATGCAAGAGGCCCTTCAGCTCCTGGCAAGATGTCAGTTCCATATCCTCTGGGGAGGCCTTTGGTCACTTATAGTCTTGCAGGTGCTGTTTATTTCCTAATCCCTGCTCTACCTGTTTCTCCATGTCTTAGGTCTTGTTTTGAGTATAGAACATCTTTTATTCTTTCCTCTTCAAAGATTTTCTTTGGGCTATGAAAGCAATTCATGTTAACTGTAAAAATGTGCCAAGTACAGAATGATATAAAGATGCAGAAACCAAAAATCCCTACTTATACTCAGTACCGACTGGCAATCACTATTTTGTCTTGTTTCTTTCCATTTGACTTCCTTTATATTTTTGACATATATATTGTATATGTTATTTTTCAGTATTTTTCAACATTTTTCAATATTTTCAATATTCAGTTTTCAATATTGTATCTTGTTTTCTTCATCTGACACTATTTCTTAAGCAATTTATTGGTCATTTAAGCAAAAAACATTGTAAACAGAATTATTTTTATTTATTTCTTTTTTACTTTATTGAGGTAAAATATATAGCTTATATATATTATATAAATGTAATATATAGTTGATGTATATATATGTCACAGTATACAATATAATGATTTGTATTTTTTAAAGGTTTTATTCCATTTATAGATATTATGAAATATTGACTGTATTTCCTTGTAGTTTGCTAGCTTTACACTACTAGCACACCTCTTAACCCCCTACCCCATCTTGCCCCTCCTCTCTTCACTCTCTCTATTGGTAACCACTGGTTTATTCTTTATGAGTTTTTGTTATATTTTTTGTTATATTCTTCTTTTTTCTTATATTCACTAGTTTGTTTAATTTTTTAGATTCCACATATAAGTGATATCATACAGCATTTTTCTTTCTCTGTCTGACTTATTTCATTTAGAAAAATACAAATCCATCTTTACTGCTGCAAATGGAAAATTTTCATTCTTCTTTATGGCTCAGTAGTATTCCATTGTATATGTATGTGTGTGTATTTGTGTGTGTATCACATCTTCTCTATCCATTCATCTCTTGATGGACACTTAGTTTGCTTCCTTATCTTGGCAATTGTAAATAACATTATTATAAACATTGGGATGCATATGTATTTTCAAATTAGTGTTTTTGTTTGTCTTGAATATATACTCAGGAGTGGAATTGCTGGGTCATATGGTAGTGCTGTTTTTAGAACTTTGAGAATAAATCTAATTTTTAATGGCTGACTTTCTATTTTGCATGCTATTGTTGTTGTTCAGTTGCTCAGTCATGTCTGACTCTTTGTGACCTCATGGACTACAGCACACCAGGCTACCCTATCCTTCACCATCTCCTGGAACTTTCTCAAACTCATGTCCATTGAGTCAGTGATGCCATGGTTGCTTCTCATCCTCTGTCATCCCCTTTTCCTCCTGCCTTCAATATTTCCCAGCATCAGGGTCTTTTCTAATAAGTTGGCTCTTTGCATCATGTACTCAAAGTATTGAAGCTTCAGGTTCAGCATCAGTCCTTCCAGCGGATATTCAGAGTTGATTTCCTTTAGGAGTGACTGGTTTGATCTCCTTACAGTCCAAGGGACTCTTCAGAGTATTCTCCAACACCATAGTTCAAAAGCATCCATTCTTCCTCACTCAGCCTTCTTTATGGTCCAACTCTCACATCTATACATGACTACTGGAAAAACCATAGCTTTGACTATACAGACTTTTGTCAGCAAAGTAATATCTCTGTTTTTTAATATGCTGTCTAGGTTTGTCATAGTTTTTCTTCCAAGGAGCAAGCATCTTTTAATTTCTTGGCAGCAGTTACCATCTGCAGTGATTTGGGCTTCCCTGTTAGCTCAGCTGGTAAAAATCCACCTGCAATGCAGGAGACCTCAGTTCGACTCCTGGGTCAGGAAGATACCCCAGAGAAGGCATAGGCCCACTCTAGTTTTCTTGGGCTTCCCTGGTGGCTCAGACAGTAAAGAATTCACCTGCAATATGGGAGACCTGGGTTCAATCCCTGGGTTGGGAAGATCCCCTGGAGGAGGGCATAGCAACCCACTCCAGTATTCTTGCCTGAAGAATCCCCATGGACAGAGGAGCCTGGTAGGCTACAGTTCATGGGATCGCAAAGAGTCAGATATGACTGAGCGACTAAACACAGCAATTAAACACATATGTGTGTCTATTTTGCATATAGCTAATGAATAATTTTTCAAAGGTAAACTTATGACTTTAATACAAATATAAAGTGAACATGTATCAAAGATTTTATTTAAATCACTAATGAATGAGGGAACAAGTAAGATGCTACACTTGGTTCAAAAGGGAATTTAAAGAACTATACCATAGCGAATGCTGAAATAAATTTATGAATAGATATAAAACTGGCCTGTCTAGAGGGCAGTAATCAGTTGCATTCCATTGGATTCAATTTGTTTGCATTTCTGTGGATACAGGGAATTTGCATTATTATCAGTTTCTACAATTTACATAGTTGGTGCTCAGTCACTCAGTCACTGA
Organism: Muntiacus reevesi; assembly: GCF_963930625.1. Classification (NCBI taxonomy): domain Eukaryota; kingdom Metazoa; phylum Chordata; class Mammalia; order Artiodactyla; family Cervidae; genus Muntiacus; species Muntiacus reevesi. The sequence goes on from NC_089251.1 coordinate 87,814,965, forward strand.
CTCTTTTTGACCCTATGGACTGTAGCCCACCAATTGTACAATAGGTCAAAGACAGTGAAATGCAATTATAATCAAGTAGTCCCTTCTGGTCATTTGGAAGTCTTTTACGATTTTCCCTGTGAGGTGTAATAGGATTTTTTTTTCATTTATTTTTATTAGTTGGAGACTAATTACTTTACAATATTTAGTGGGTTTTGTCATACATTGACATGAATCAGCCATGGAGTTACATGTATTCCCCATCCCAATCCCCCCTCCCACCTCCCTCTCCACCCAATCCCTCTGAGTCTTCCCAGTGCACCAGGCCCGAGCACTTGTCTCATGCATCCAACCAAGATCTGTTTCACTATAGATAATATACATGTTTCGATGCTGTTCTCTCGAAACATCCCACCTTCGCCTTCTCCCACAGAGTCCAAAAGTCTGTTCTGCACATTTGTGTCTCTTTTTCTGTTTTGCATATAAGGTTATCATTACCATCTTTCTAAATTCCATATATATGTGTTAGGATGCTGTAATGTTCTTTATCTTTCTGGCTTACTTAACTCTGTATAATAGGCTCCAGTTTCATCCATCTCATTAGAACTGATTCAAATGAATTCTTTTTAATGGCTGAGTAATATTCCATGGTGTATATGTACCACAGCTTCCTTATCCATTCATCTGCTGATGGGCATCTAGGTTGCTTCCATGTCTTGGCTATTATAGACAGTGCTGCGATGAACATTGGGGTGCACGTGTCTCTTTCAGATCTGGTTTCCTCGGTGTGTATGCCCAGAAGTGGGATTGCTGGGTCATATGGCAGTTCTATTTCCAGTTTTTTAAGAAATCTCCACACTGTTCTCCATAGCGGCTGTACTAGTTAATAGGATTTTACTTAGCCGTTAGGAGTGTGTATGTAGTGCACCTGTGTGAACATGTGTGCCATGCGATGCCCAGATATCTCCTTGGTTGAGAGAGATGCAGCAAATTGCTGAAGATCTGGGGCTCACAGGTCCTCATTTGTAGAGTAAGGATAGCTTAGATGGTTTCTTAAAACCTTTCCTGAAGTTCTGATGTCCACAACTTCTCTAATTACCTAGAGGCAAAGGTCCACACAGGACACTTAGCTGTTTCTTTGCCTAACTACTCATCCTTCCTTTTAGCAAGATCATACAGGTAAAATGTTTGTTTGTAAGTTCTCATATTAAAGACATATTTAATAGATGCTGAGATTAAAAAAAACCTTGAATTGAGGGGTAGCAAACATCCACTGGATCATCGAAAAAGCAAGAGAGTTCCAGAAAAACATCTACTTCTGCTTTATTGATATGCCAAAGTCTTTGACTGTGTGTGTGGATCACAACAAACTGTGGAAATTTCTTAAAGAGATGGGAATACCAGACCACCTGACCTGCCTCCTGAGAAATCTGTATGCATAAAAAAAAAAAAGAAAGAAATCTGTATGCAGGTCAAGAAGGAACAATTAGAACTGGACATGGAACAACAGACTGGTTCCAAATTGGGAAAGGAGTACGCCAAGGCTGTATATTGTCACCCTGTTTATTTAACTTATATGCAGAAAGTACATCATGAGAAATGCTGGCTTGGATGAAGCCCGAGCTGGAATCAAGATTGCCAGGAGAAATATCAATAGCCTCAGATATGCAGTGACACCACCCTTATAGTAGAAAGTGAAGAAGAACTAAAGAACCTCTTGATGAAAGCGAAAGAGGAGAGTGAAAAAGTTGGCTTAAAGCTCAACATTGAGAAAACTAAGATCATGGAATCTGGTCCCATTCCTTCATGGTAAATAGATGGGAAACAATGGAAACAGTGACAGCCTTTGTTTTTTGGGGCTCCAAAATCAATACAGATGGTGACTGTAGCCATGAAATTAAAAGACACTCCTTGGAAGAAAAGTATGACCAACCTAGACAGCATATTAAAAAGCAGAGACATTACTTTGCCAACAAAGGTCCATTTAGTCAAAGGTGTGGTTTTTCCAGTAGTCACATATTGATATGAGAGTTGGACTATAAAGAAATCTGAGTGCCAAAGAATTGATGCTTTTGAACTGTGGTGTTGGAGAAGACTCTTGAGAGTCCCTTGGACTGCAAGAAGATCCAACCAGTCTATCCTAAAGGAGATCAGTCCTGGGTGATCATTGGAAAGACTGATGTTGAAGCTGAAACTCCAATACTTTGGCCATCTAATTTGAAGAACTGACTCATTTGAAAAGACCCTGATGCTGGGAAAGATTGAAGGTGGGAGGAGAAGGGAATGACAGAGGATGAGATGATTGGATGATATCACCGACTCCATGGACATGAGTTTGAGTAAGCTCTAGGAGTTGGTGATGGACAGGGAGGTCTGGCGTGCTGCGGTCCATGGGGTTGCAAAGAGTCAGACACAACTGAGCGACTGAACTGAACTGAACTGAAAGCATTGTCATACGTGAATGGCTATTGTTTTATGTCTTGGTACATAAAATATTAGTGATTGATGGTGCTCTCAAATTGATGAAATATAGTACTAGCATTACAGAAAGGAAAAAGAATCATTAAAAGGAAACAGATCACTAGATGAATTCACATCTCAAAAACATTAAAAAAAATCTAAACCAAGACAACAAACAAAATCTCGGAGCCTTAGAATTGAAAAAATAGAACATTCACCTTTGGTTAGTGGATGAAGAAAGAACTAGAACATGAATTTCCATCAACCTACTGGGTAATCCAAATAAAACAAAACAAACAACAACCCAAAACTTTATTATTTTTTCCTGAAAATATGGAATATCGCCCTTTCCAGTGCCCTTTTAAGGCTGACGCAGTGCCTTAAGAGGCTAACACAGGAGGGTCAAGGAAGTCTCCATAAAACCCAGAGAAGAGATTTTTAGAACTCCTCTCTGGATCCTGTCTGGAGTCGCAACTGAATTAGAAGATTTTAAGTCTTAGCACTTACTAGTATGTGTATAGTTAATACCAAAGTCATTAAATTTAAACTTGACCTTCGGTTTGACAATAAAAAAAAAAAAAAGAAAATATGGAATAATATTTGGTCATAAAAAGGATTAAGCTACAATGTGGATGAAACTACAAAACATGCTGAGTGAAAGAAGCCAGACACAAAAGGTCACATATTGTATGATTCAATTCATATTTAATGAAAATCCAGAATAGGCAAACTTATAGAGACAGAAAACAGATGAGTGATTCCCAAGGGCTGGGAGGAATGGTGAATGAGAAGTGCCTACTTAATAAATGTGAGATTTCCTTTAGGGGTAGTGAAAATATTTTGGAACTAGATAGTTGTGATGCCCAACACTGTGAATATTAAATGCTACTAAGTTGTATGATTCAGCTCAGTTCAGTTCAGTCCAGTTCAGTCACTCAGTCAAGTCTGACTCTTTGCGACCCCATGGACTGCAGCACACCAGGCCTCCCTGTTCATCACCACCTCCTGGAGTTTATAAAATGGTTAAAATCATAAATTTCATGCTATGTGTATTTTGCTACAATAAAAATTTTTTAAAAATCTGCCATCAAAGTAATACTTGTTGAAATTTTTTTAAAAACATCTGAGTTGTAAAATAGAGAAAACAGAAATTATATTGGTAAATTTTTTAAAGCAATTTAATTTATTTATTTAGTTTTGGCTGTGCTGGGTCTTTATTGCTGCATGGGGTTTTCTTTAGTTGCGGCAAGCAGGGGGCTACTCTGTAGTTGCAGTGTGCAGGCTTACTCATTGCAATGTCTTCTCTTGTTGCAGAGCATGGGCTCTAGGGTGAGTGGGCTTCAGTATTTGTGTCTCGTGGGTTCAGTAGTTGTGGCTCCTGGGCTCTAGAGCACAAGGCTCAATGGTTGTGCTCTACTGTGGCCCACGGGCTTCGTTGCTCTGAGGCAGATAGGACCTTCCCATTTCAGGGATTGACTCCTTGTCTCCTGCATTAGTAGATGGGTTCTTTACCACTGAGCCACAAGGGAAGCCAGTAAATTTATTTTTCCCTCAGTATTGAGTTTCTTGGTGATTGGAGCCGGCAACTTACCGTCTGTTTCTTTTTGTCTCACTGAATCCCAGGACTTAACAGTGAGGCCTGCAGTGAACCAGACACCTGAAGTTCTTCCCCACTGCTGTTATGGAGCCACGCCCATCCTTGCAATGGTTTCTGTGGATCCATTCAATGAGATGGGCAATCAGTCTTGGGGCCTTTACCAGTGTTTCTAGTGCAGCCCCCAGAAGTCTCTGAGGTGGATAACTCCATCTTTCCGAGCCTGAGCCATCACTTCGAGTCCTTTTCCCATTTCCTTACATCTCCACACATTTACAGGAGAGCACAGAGGTATTCACAATTCAGGGATAAAGACAAGAGCCCATACAACTCTCCCATGAGGGCCTCAGGTGCAGTGAGAGGAGATCCTTCCCTTGCATGATAAGAAGTTGCCAGGAGATACCTCAGAGAAGATGCTCTGAGGGGTGAGGGAGAGAAGACAAAGTTTCTCAGGGGCTGAGGCCTGCAAGGTGTTTAGAAATTATACACACAAAATTATATTTTCTGAGAACTGTTGCTTAAAGCTTCTCTGCATTTCTACCACAGGAGCCATAGTTCTTGCTTCTGGACCATTTTGAACAAGTGGGAAGTGGGGATGGAGAGATAGTTCCAGAGACAGAGAAAGGTGGGCTGAAGACTAGAGGCAAGAGAGAGATTGGTATGTGGGAAGAGCTGGAAGGATTTCAGCTGGGTTGGTGTTAGAGTTTGTGAGGGTCTCGGGGTGAGAGGCGGGCTGAAGGGTCTGAGCGTGGAAGAGCTTCAAGGTTTGGCTACTTTATCCTAAGACCAAAGTGAGCCATTTTGATGCCTTACTTTTCCTTTCTGGACACAAGAACATTTAAGAAGGGGTTTGTGGCTCAGCTGGTAAAGAATCCACCTGCAATGCGGGAGACCTGGGTTCAATCTCTGGTTTGGGAAGATCCCTTGGAGAAGGGAAAGGCTACCTACTCCAGTATTCTGGCCTGGAGAATTCCATGGACTGTATAGTCCATGGGGTCATAAACAGTCAGACATGACTAAGCAACTTTCACTTTCACTTTCTTCCCTAAAGGCCACCTGTGTCTATATTGACAGTTGTTCCAGCGTAAAATCTCTTCTCGGTAAGTTGCTGGAGGCTCCTGCCTCTCCCAGCAACCTCCTGTCAAGCGAGGAAAGGAGTTCATCCTACCACTGCTGAGTCTTCATAGGCAGAAGTCGTACCCGTGCTAGTCTTTCTCCCCAGTTACTTTTCTATCAGAGAGCATGTGGCTCTTCCCACTTCAGTACCCCAAGTTAGACAATTTACCAAGCAGTCAGTCCCCTGCCATGGGCTATAAATCAGGCTGTAGCCCCCCTGGCAGTTGGGCAAAGGCCAGGGGCCGAGATTCTCACTGTGGTTCAGTGTCCATACTTTGGTTTAGCCACTGGTTTGGGTCTGTATTTCAACCACCCCTTCCTTGGGATTCCGGGGGTTTGGAGTTTATCTGGTTCTCTTTCTCTAGAGACTACTCTTCCTGGAGGTGGGAAAGGGCTGTCATCTGTTGGCTTACTCAAGGAGGGGGTCAGTGCAGGTTCAGAGGGTGCCATTTATGGACTTTGCAGCACTCTCTCTGATTTAGCTCCATAGTTTATTCCTCATTCTGTGGTACAAGGTGCCTCCCAAGGTGCTCTCTGAGCATTTGGAGTTCTGCTTAGAAAAGATCTTGATTCTAATTGGTACTCTTCCTTCAGATACTCGTGTTTCTTCTTGGCCTCAGCAGTTTTTTTCTTCTACTTACTCTATTATTACCTAGGTTATAGGTGGCTCTTAATTTCATCAGAATTGGAGTTTGTCTTTCATTCTCATTGTTTTCAGGTGATTTCTGGAGGAAGGAATGCCTTTAGTCCACTAACTTAAATCTGAAAGTCTTCTAAGATTTACATTTTATGTAGTTAAAGAAGTTTATTTTTTTCCTTATTGCAGTGGTTCTCAATCTGGCTGTGTATGAGAATCACAGGGAAGCTCTAAAAAGTACCATTGCCTTAGCCTTGTCACAGATTAATTCAGATTAATTCCACTCCTGGGAGTAAACCAGGGCCCCAGATAATTCTGAGGCACAGATTGGGCTGAGGCTTAAGATTTCTACCATAAGGTTCTTCACACCATCATTTTCTTTTTTAGAAAGACTTTTCTACAGCTAAGGTTTATAAATCTCCTCTATCTTTTCTCCCTCAGGTGTATTCTTTTGTACCCAGGATTCTCCAGAGAAAAAGAGTGACTAGAATGACTAGAATGGAATAATAGAGAGAAAGAGAGGGAGAGAGAAGGGGGTTTATTATAAGGAGTTGCTCACGTGATTATGGGGGCTGGTGAATCCAGTCTTTAGCACTAGTGTTCCAGTTTGAGTTTGAAGGCTGACAGACTTCTGTAGAGCCAGTTCCAGTTCAAAGATCTGTTGGGCGAGAGAATTCCTTCTTACGTGGGGGAGGGTCAACCTTTCAGTTCTATCCAGGTCTTCAACCTGATTGGATATGGCCTGTGCACATTAAGGAGAGCAATCTGCTTTACTCAGCCTGCCAATTTAAATGTCAATCTTACTCCAAAACACTCTCACAGTAACACCAACGATAATGTTTGTAGACTTCTCTGGCAGTCCAGTGGATAAGAATCTGCCTGCCAATGCAGGGGACACAGGTTTGATCCTTGGTCTGGGAAGATCTCACAAGCTCCAGAGCAACTAAGCCCATGTGCCACAACTACTGAGCCCACACTTTAGAGGCCTTGGGCTGAAACTATTGATCCTATGCACTGCAGCTGCTGAAGCCTGCACGCCTAGAGCTCATGCTCCCTATCAAGAGAAGCCACTGCAGTGAGAAACTTACCAACTGCAGTTAGAGTGTAGCCCTGACTCGCTGCCACTAGAGAAAGCCTGTGTGCAACAACAACAGCAAAAAAGAAAAAAAAACAGAAAGAATAATGTTGTCCAAATATCTGGGCACCTCATGGCCTAGTCAAGTTGACACATAAAATTAACCATCATGGTGGGTATGGTTTGTTTGTTTGTTTGTTTTCCATTTAGTCCTTTTGTCTTTCTGGAATTGATTTTGATATATGGTATAAGGTCCTTACCAAAATGTAAATTGATTTATTTTACAAATAGCCAGCCAATTATCCCGGCACTTTTTATTGATAATTCCTTTCCATTTCCATTGATTTGTGTTTCAGTTTTGTTTAGTTTTACCTTAGAGATGCTCTTCCTTTTAAACATCTTATGTTTCCTTTATACAAGATTTTTCTAGGCTGTTTCACCTGACATCATGCTCCATACCTTGAAGAAAAAGATAAATTCTCCCTCTACAGAAAAGAAAAACAAACCAAAAAAACCTCACAAATTTCATCTCTGGCAGGGCACCACTGTGCTTAGACACTCCATCCACATGATGTAATGTCATTAGTTAACTTGGCTTTGTGTGTTCCGGAGAAGCAAGTTTCCTATGGGTTAGGTTTTGGTAGTCACATCATGGAAGAAGGGTGTCTGAGTGGTGATAGGGTTTGGCCTGGGAAAGCAAGTAGTGGGAGTCTAGGAGGAACATTCCAAAAATGTGGGGCGCAAATTTGATGGTGAAAAGAGTAGCTTAGTTGGGGATCAGGAAAATTACCTACCAGGTTACTTGCTGCCTTCATTTCTGGATCTGGGAAATGGGTCTTACTTCTCTGACTCTCTCCTCATGGGAAATTGGGAAAACATTTGCAATGTGCTCAAAATTCTTTAAAGAGGAGCCAAAAGAGACTACAAGGCATTTATTCATTAAGTACAAAAGTCTTTCAACTCCCACTCTACCCCCCAACCTGGAGACCTTGGTTATAAAGAAATAAAGTAAGGACTGTGTTGCAACATGTTTTTCATCTGGTCTGTTTCTTATTCTGCTGGAGTAAGAGGCATGGATGTTTAGACTTCCAACTGAAGGCATTGATTGGGAGGGGTTCTCCCAGAGTTGGCCCACTTGAAAACCAGGTAATCTGAGCTGGAGGAAAAAGGCACCCCCCTCCCCCAGCTGCTTAGCACACAAAACACAAAACTTTTAACTCAGATCAGAGAGTTTGGTTGTTGGTCCTTCTGTGTGAGCGGAGGGGCTGGAGTCAGTTGAGTTTGGTTGAGAAGGGAACGGCAGGAATGTGCTCACTTTTTCTAGAGTGAAGAATTTGTTGGAGTGGGGTTCGGGGGGAGGCAAGGAAATTGGCCAAAATGGGAAAGGAGGAACTGGAGAAGAGTGAAGTGTGCTAAGAATGTACTTGAAATTTATCAGAAGCAGAGGCCTCCTTTCATGAAATCCTGGCTGTTGGGGTTGGTTGATGTGTTTTTTTCCAAACTCTAACCTCCCATGATTCAGGACTGTGGCTTTAGTAATTATCCAAGTACTACTCTGCCCTTGTGTGTAAATGGCCAATTACCTCAAACTGTCAAAAGGGCCCAGAAGGCTCCAACAAGGATCAGTTCACCACAGTCAGGGAATGAACTGACCCAGTTTTAAAAAGGTCCAGGCATAGAGCTGGAGAAAGCATGGCTTTGTGTGGGTATATGAAGTGTGGAGGAGTAATGGAGTCTTTTATTTTATTTAAAGAAAAAAAAAGCAATATCGAGAAAAAATTCACATACATATAATTTACCTGTTTACTGGTATACATTCACTGGTCTTTATATACACACAGTTGTACAACCATCATCACAGTGAATTTAGAACAGTTTATAAGCTCAAAAAGAAATCCATATCCTTTAGCAACCCAGACCACCAGGCTCCTCTGTCCATGGGATTTCTTAGACAACAATTTTGGACTGGGTTCCCATTTTCTTCTCCAGGGGATCCTCCTGGCCCAGGGATTGAATCCACCTCTTCAGTGGATTCTTCATGCTGAGTCACAGGGGAAGCTTTCATATGAATGGAGTCTTGTAATACATGGTCTTTTGTGATGGACTTCTCTCATTAAGCATAATGTTTTAAAGGTTCATCTATGTTGAAGCGTGTATCAGTATTTAATTTGTTTTATGGTTGAATAATATTCTGTTGTATGTGGATGCTAACTTTTTGTTTACCCATTCATCAGTTTACAGACATATGGGTTGTTTTTACCTTTTGACTGTTATGAATAACACTGCCATAAACATCAGTGTACAGGTTCCTATGTGAACTTATGTTTTGAATTCTCTTGAGTATATATCCAGAAGTAAAACTGATGAGTCATATGGTAAGTGGTAATCTTCTTGAGAAACAACCAAACTTTGTTCCACAGAGGCTGCATCATTTTATATTCCCACCTGTGATACACAAGAATTTCAATTTCCCCACATCCTAACAATGTTTGTGGTTTTCCATTTTTTTGATTATAGCCATCGTGTGAGTATGAAGTGTTATCTCATTGTAATTGGATTTGTATTTTCTTAATGACCAGTTGATTTAATTTTCTCATAAGGTGTGGGGTAGCAGTTTCTCTTTGTTCTTTTGCTTATGTTACCCAGCATCATTTGATGAAAAGACTGTTCTTTCCCCATTGAATGGTTTGGGGTCTTGGCCTTGTTGAAAATCAGTTGACCATAATTGACTATATATGTATGGGCTCTTTTCTGGGACTCTTAATTTTATTCCATCAATTTGTATGTTTATCTTTGTGCTAGTATCACACTGTCTTGATTATGTTTAGTTCAGTTCAGTTACTCAGTCGTGTCTGACTCTTTGCAACCCCATGGACTGCAGCATGCCAGGCTTCCCTGTCCATCACTAACTCCTGGAGCTTGCTCAAACTCAAGTCCATCAAGTTGGTGATGCCATCCAATCATCTCATCCTCTGTCGTCCCCTTCTCCTCCTGTCTTCAATCTTTCCCAGCATCAGGGTCTTTTCCAATGGGTCAGTTCTTCGCATCAGGAGGCCAAAGTATTGGAGTTTTAGTTTCAGCATCAGTCCTTCCAACGAATATGTTGATTTGCAGTAAATATTGAAATGGGGAAGTGTGAGTCCTCCTTTGTTCTTTTTCAGGATTGTTCTTGCTATTCTGATCCCATAAAACTCCATATGACTTTTACAATTATCTGGTCAGTTTCTTGAAAGGAGCTAGCAGGGATTCTGATAGGTTTTTTTTGAATCTGTAGATCAATTTGGGGAATTTTGCCTTTTTACCAATGTTAAGTCTACCAATCCACAGACCAGGGACTGAACCCATGTACCCTTCATTGGCAGAAGGATTCTTAACCACTGGACCACCAGGGAAGTCCCAAGTTTTGCATTCTTTTGTTAAATTTATTCCTAAATTTTATTCTTTTTGCATTTATAAATGGGAATATTTTCTTAATTTAATTTTCATATTATTCATTACAAGTGTGAAGAAATACAATTGATTTTTATACCTCTTATATCTTGCAACCTTGCTGCACTTATTAGTTCTTACAGTTTTTAGTGAATTTCTTATGATTTTCTATATAAGAGATCATCTGTGAATAGATAGTTTTATTTCTCCTTTTCCAATCTGGAGGACTTTTATGTGTTTTCCTTACCCAGTTATCCTGAGGAATGATGCCTTAAAAGTCTCAGTTCAAGCATGTATATTATCTATGGTGAAACAGATTACCAGCCCAGGTGGGATGCATGAGACAAGTGCTCGGGCCTGGTGCACTAGGAAGACCCAGAGGAATCGGGTGGAGAGGGAGGTGGAAGGGGGGATCGGGATGGGGAACACATGTAACTCTATGGCTGATTCATATCAATTGTATGACAAAATCCACTGAAATGTTGTGAAGTAATTAGCCTCCAACTAATAAAATAAAATAAAATAATTTAAAAAAAAATCTGTGTCTCCAGAGTCAACTGAAAAAAAAAAAAAAGTCTCAGTTAAGTTCAGTTGCTCAGTCATGTCCAACTCTATGCAACCCCATGGACTGCAGCATGCCAGGCCTCCCTGTCCATCACAAACTCCCAGAGTTTACTCAAACTCATGTCCATTGAGTTGGTGATGCCATCCAACCATCTTATCCTCTGTTGACCCCTTCTCCTGCCTTCCATCTTGCTCAGCATCAGGGTCTTTTTCAATGAGTCAGTTCTTTGCATCAGGTGGCCAAAGTATTGGAGTTTCAGCTTCAGCATCAGTCCTTCCAGTGAATATTCAGGACTGAGTTCCTTTAGGATGGACTGGTTGGATCTCCTTGCTGTTCAAGGGACTATCAAGAGTCTTCTCCAACACCACAGTTCAAAAGCATCAATTCTTTGGCACTCAGCTTTCTTTACAGTTCAACTGTCATATCCATACATGACTACTGGAAAAACCATAGCTTTGACTAGACAGACCGTTGCTGGCAAAGTAATGTCTCAGCTTTTTAATATGCTCTCTAGGTTGGTCATAATTTTTCTTCCAAGGAGCAAGTCTTAAAAGTCTAGAAACATCAAAATGTAGTGGAACAACCTCTGGAAAGAAACTCAGAAGTTTACACTGTACAGTCAGAGTCCTTCTGAGTGATCACATATGCATCCATTTATCTAAAATGAAGAAAGAAAGAAAAGAGAAAAAAATTATTCAGAGAGAACATTAACTGTGTCCTAAAGTCTAATGAGAATGCCCTTCTCCTTCTCTCGAACTAATACATTTCTTTTTCAGTGGACACTCATCCAGGACTTCTTTTTGGCATGCTGTTTCCAGGAAGGAAGCACATGGTGTTGAACAGGATTAGTCAGTACTGAGCAGAAGGCTTACAGGCAGATAGACAAGCCAAACTGATAATTATATGCCCATGAAAACAACACAGTCTATGGAAGGGATGTAGAGAGAGCTATGGGAACATAGAAGAGGAAACATTTGGGGGAGGGAAAAGGGGAACAACTTCCAGACCAGAGAGCAGACTGGATTGGGACATCTTGAAAAGCAGATGGGGGCCCCAAACATACTTCAAGCACATGTCAAAGCCCCAGGTGGCCCTTGATCACAGACCAATTCCCTAGTGATTTCTCTTTTCTTATTTGGCTACTGTGCAAGCTGGAATGTGTAGACTCCTCAGCAGAAGTCCTCAGAAGACTGAGGATAACTGGCTCAAAATCTGGAAACTGAAACTGGCAGAGCTGAAAGTCAATCCTAGGCCTTAAAATTTTAACTCCACTGTCTTATCTAGTCAATAATGGACCATAATATCTCCCACACATATTAAACCTTTGGTTTTAGAGGTTTAACAGAACCCCTTTGAAGACTGCTCCTGTTTAGAAGACTGTACACTGAGAGGGTGATCAACCATTTCGGTTTGTTTGGGACTGAGGGGTTTTCCAGGATGCAGAACTTTCCTTGCTAAAACTGGGATCATCTCAAACTGGGATGGCTGGTCACCCAACAATCTGATATTGTGGTGGGACATTTGGGGCCTGTTCAACTGGCTGAAATAAAGCGGACACCTGTGACTTCCTAAGGCAGGATTTGAATTGAGGCCTTTTGTCCTGAGTGGGGCAGAGCTCTGGAGAACAAAGTCACATGACAGACAGCCCTGGGGAAGAAGGTTGCTGGTGAGAGAAGGATAACAAGGATGACTAACTTCTCTCAAGAGGCCAAGAGGAAGTCATCTTGCTGCTTCCTGGTTGGCCCCAGCTGCCCTTTCTCTGTTTCTCGTCTCTCCAGTCTGATAGGCATTAGCTCTGCGATCTTGGGCAGATCACTCAAATCCTCAGGATTTATGTTCTGAAACAAGCTGCTGAGGTGATAAGGCCTCTTTGTATGACCAACCTTCTGGGACCCACATTTTGAAACTATGAGACACTTAGGGAAAGAAGTTCTGTGGAAGGTGGGTGAAGGGTACAGTGGGTTCTGGCTTGATGCCTCATTCTCAAATTCCCCAGGGATGATGGGGCACTCCCTTCCTGAACTGCACCCTTTACAGTAAGTCCCATGAGCCTCTAGGAGAGGGCGGGCTGAGTAAGCCCATCAAACCCACCTGAAAGTCCTAGTCAATGGCTGTGTCCTGGTCGGGGGCTGCGTCCCATCTGACAGGGAGCCTGTTTTGGTGTGAGGGAGGGTGAATCACCACCCTCTCCTACCTGATCTACCTGCTTACGAAGAGATGAGGAGAGTCTCCCTTATTGACTAGTGATACATTTTAAATGACTCCAAGCTACCTCAAAGGTCGGTCTCTATTCTCCTGAAAGTGCTGATTGCAGAATGATGCCTTCTGGTTTCATAACTGGACAAAATCCACCTCAATGCATGCACATGTTTGTGCTTGCATGAGCACTTGAGAGGGAGAGACAGGGAGGGAGGGAGAAAGTCGTGGCCACAAGAGATTTCTTGAAGTAATAACCAATGGCATAGCGACTCCCTCCCACTCTTTAAAAGTGACTCCATTTTCTGAAAAATCTTTTTCTCTCCTTTTTCCTCCCTCCCTGATTCCATACGCTCTTCCTTGCTACAGGAAGTCTCTATCTGATCCCTTAAGAACCGAGCTTATGTCTTCCCCCTCCTCAGGCTCACTCAGACATCCAATTTCTCCCTTTTCAGCATTTCTGGCGTGGAATACATGGGCCTGTGCTTCCTTTAACACAATCTGAATTGCTTTCTGATTGTTCCAGGGATATTAGTGTCCTCCTCCCAGGACTGTCACTTCCACAAGGGCAGGGCTGGAGCTGTGCTGTCTACACTTCTGTATATTCTGGGCACCTGGGTTGGGTGCAGCAGGAGGTGCTACCCTGCTAGAAGGCTCTCCTCACCTGCCGCTGGCCAGTTCCAGTACTGGGCTGGGACTTCCCATCCTCATCTCATCTGTGGAGGTTACATTTAAACCTCTCCCACACCCTGATCTCTTCTTCAACTGGTTATCCTGGCAGGTCGGGTTGATTCATCCTGCCATGTTTATTACTTAAGGCTATTGAGCATCCTTGGAGGAGGGCACGGCAAACCACTCCAGAGTTCTTGCCTGGAGAATCCCCATGGACAGAGGGGCCTGGCGGGCTACAGTCCATAGGGTCGCAAAGAGTCAGACATGACTGAGCGACTAAGCACAGCACAGCAAATTGAGTATCAGGGTTGGAGCTTTCCCCTAATTAGGATAATAAACCAGAGTTTGGCCAGTGGGTGGCCTTTCCTTAATGAATGAAAAATGAGCTGTAAGGTCACCCCCAAAGACTGCTTATCTGCCTTGTTCTCTTTTGCAGAACAATTAGCATTCTGTGGCTATGAAAGCCACCAGTATCACGGGGATGTCTAATTGTGTTTATGTACAAGAGTGCCTTATATTCTCTCTTCTGGCACCAAATTTCATTTTGATTGTATGTGGGGGTGGGGAGTAGAAGCAAACTTTTAAAAAATTAAAGCAATGTGGATATTAATGATTACTATTGACATTCTAGCAGAAAAAAACCCTCACATTCGAGAAATAGGGAGTTCACTTCCAACACTCACCTGGGCAGCCTGTGGAGTGGCCTCTGGGAAGTCAGCTGCAAGGAGAGGAAGTCCCCTTGGGCATCCCTCCCTCCCACTGAGGATGGGGACCGGTGTGGGACCAGTTACTCAGAACCATTCATTCACTCACGTTTTACTGTACATCTGCTGAATCTTTGCGAATGAGAGCATAATTTTTCCTGCTTATATATTTATGTTTTGTTTCTCACACATGAACTCTGGTTTCTATTCTTTCTTTTTTTAAGAAAAAATTTATTTATTCATTTTGACTGCATTCAGTCTTGGTTGCGGTGCTTGGACTCTTCATGGCAGCATGCGGGATCTTCTGTTATAGCTCATAAGCTCCCCTTTGGTTGCGATTTGAGGGCTTAGTGGCTAGTGCCTGGGGATCACACCCACATCTCCGGCACTGAGAAGTGGATTCTTCACCTCTGGACCACCAGGGAAGTCTCTGAACTCTGGCTTTTTTTCTTTATAAATTCCTATGTACAGTGCACACAGTTAATCAGCTCTCTTTGGAGTTCATTTGCAGTTGGACATTGAGGGTAAAAGCAAAACGCTTTTTACGAAGCAAAAGACACTTGAGGTGCCAGGCACGGTGAACCATCTGAACATGTCACACTTTCCATGAAGGCAGGACTTGGTGCCAGGCCCGTAAAAAGTCCCAGGGACTGGCTAATGCTGACTCATCATCAGGAAGCAAGGGGGCATTAAGCTCTGCTGAGGCACCTTAACAAATGGGAGGGCATCTTGTGTGACCGGCCTGCCCCACCAACTTTGTTAAGAAAAGCCCTGTGACGGCGAGGCAGTGTGAATACAAAAGACATGGGTGGGTTTTGGCATTTTGCTTTGCGTCCAGTAGTATCTAGTCCCTCTGACAAATGTGGGCCAAGGTACAACAAGTAACCAAAGTTTCCTCTTATTCATAGCAACTTGCACATTCGTACGTTCACAAGACGTTATTTGCAAAGGTCAAGTGCATCCAGGCAAGGTTAGTGGAGCATTTTGATTTTACTTTGAACTTTGTTGTCCCAGTGCCCCAAATATGGGGTATAATTAACAGCATAGCTCCCACTGCTGCTTTTTTTTTTAATCACCATATACTTTGCCCTGAGTGCTACAGTTTCTGTGCTTTCTTTATGGCCAGTTTCTTATGGAATCAGAAGACCAACTATTTTCAAGACTTGAAGCAGCATTTCTTACCAGTTTGGATTGCTGTTTTGATCTTTGCTTTGGTGGCTTTCCAAACATAGGCAGGCACCAACAGATGCCTGCAGGAAGTGGCTGCAGATGTGGGAAGACTATGAAGAGAGTGTGAAGCCAGAGGAGGGAGGTGCGGCCCCACCCCGGCTTGCCTGCTCGGTGCAGGCTGGCTGTGTTGGCTGCAGCCTGAGCGATTGCAGAGCCCTGCTCCTTTGGGCCCAGGCCAGGGCCACAGCAGGGTCTTCATCTCATTTGTATTTGCCTCTCACCCCAAAGTTTTTTTCCATACGAATGGACTAGAGGCAGGAGCCCATTTCTTTCAGGAAGTCTTCTGTTAATTCTGTATTTGAAGTGGAGATCTGTGGAGATGGGTGAGGGGAGTCTGATAAGAGTGAGTGTCTGACAGGAGTGATTCAGAGGAGGAGCTCCTAAAATGTTGATGTGTGGCTCTTCAGAGAATCTCTGTGTCTTTCTCTGGTCGCTGAACTGAGGGTCCCCACCCTCAGCATAGCTTCTAGGTCCAGGTTCTACCAGACTTGCTCAAACCTGGTCTGCAAGAGGAGGAAAATTTGAACAACGCTCCACTTGTATCTTCAGAATAAAATGTTAGTGGGTGGCTGTTATGAATTTTTGTTCACATTATGGAAGCATGTCCTCCTCAAATTCAAATGTTGAAGTCATAGCTCCTAATACCTCACAATGAGACTATATTGAAGACAGGAACTTAAAAGAGGGAATGAAATTTAAGTAAGGTCATTGGGGTGGGTTCTAATCTGATATGACTGGTGTCCTTATAAGAAGAGATTAGGATAAAGGCGCACAGAGAGAGGACCACGGGAAGACACGGGCAGCCATCCACAAGTCAAGGGGAGAGGCCTCAAAAGAAGCCAACCTTCTAACACCTTGATCTCAGACTTCTAGCCTCCAGAACTGTGAGGAAATACATTTCCATTGTTTAAGCCACCCAGTCGGTACTATTTGTTATGGTGCCCTAGTAAATCAATTCTTTCCAGGTAGAGAATCTGCCTGCCAATGCTGGTGACACAGGTTCAGTCCTTGGCTTGGGGAGATACCCTGGAGAAGGAAATGGCAACCCATTCAAGTATTGTTACCTGGGAATCCCATGGACAGCCTACAGTCCGTGGAGTCTCACGAGTTGGACATAGCGACTGAACAACAACAAAGTAATCAAAACACTGGGTCTTGTGCTCCTTATTCTTCTGGCAGCTATGAGCTGTATTGAATGTCTAGGTGTTCTATGGATATTTTGTGTGTGTATGCAGTTTTTAGTGAGCATTTGAAAGATATTGTCCTTCTCCCCCATCAAGTCTTACCATAGACTTTGTATTTCACTTTTTTATTCCTTGCAATCTTTTCCTCTTGGTTTAGTGGGAAACTCTGGGACTGGGAGTTAGGAGACTGAAGCGTCAGCTCCTGGAAAATGGTGATCAAGTTGTATGACCTTGTTGGTTTTATGCCGTCTCCTAGGGCCTTGCACTCCTGGCCCATAAAACTGAAGTTGCTCCCAGCTCTGCCAGGCACTACAAAGAATGCACATTTACCTCACACTGGGAGTGAGCTCTATCTCTTTTCAGATTGCCCATTTCTTTCATTCATAAAGTGGCTAGAAAATGCATTCTTGCTAATATCTGCTGGGGAGGCCATCGGAATTAGAGTCCACATGTGCTCACGAGTGAACAAGGAAGAATGGTTTTGGTTTCAGAGATTAGATCTGAAATTCTAGAGCTGTAAGTTAAATTCTCAGGGCTACCTCTGACTTGCTTTCTTCAATGAGGCAAGTTGATGAATTCCTCTTTGCTTCAACATAGGCAATGGTTGTGGTAAAATCAGATGTTGTTTGAAAATGGGATGACCATGGGGATGAAAATTGTGCAAAACTGGACTAATCAGCTACAAGTCCTGTGAACCTGGCACCTATTCTAGGGTAGCTTTTACCATTTTGGTAGCCTGACTTAGCCTATGGTTTGGTGTTGAGTCTTGGTCCAAAGGAAGTATGGACCTTCCTTCTTTTCCCCTCTCCATGTGTGGGCTGCTCAGTTCAACCTCGGAGTGCTTTGTCAGCTTACCTGTTGTAACATGTACGGACCCTGTGTGTGTCATTGTGCCACACACCTTGGGCCCATCCTAGGCATTACTCACCTGAAACTGGAGGCCACTAACCATCTTCCTCATGAGTGCCTAGTGGCTTCCTGTTTTCCCGTGTGCCTTCCTTTAATTCTCATTAGTTCATGCAGCTTCATATATGTAAAGACTTCCTACATATTCAGAACCATGAGGGTACACAGAGCCACATACAGAAGGATTACAAGACCCAGTCCAAGACTCCAGGGAGCTTACAGTTTTCCTGGGAGGATAAGATAGTTACATGAAACAATCAGAACAGTCAAGATGTAAGAGTTATAGTCTTTTGGGGGACTGAATAGAGGCTCCAGTTCTCATGTAGGTGATCAATCGATAAGTTCCAAGACTGGTGAGGATGGAGAGAGATCTGAGGTGACTGCAATACTGGGGAAGGACTTCAGAGAGAAGATGTGGGCCTTGATCTGTCTTTGGTAGTTTTAGGTGGGACAGGTGATACAAAGTTTATTTGGATATATTTCAAGCCCTGGAGAATCAAGAAGAATTCCCTAGAATCTGATAGAAGTGAGACATTGGGTTGAGGGAGAGAGCTCTTAGAAGAGGTAAGAATTAATAGAGAGATGGGGCAGAGATGGAAAGTGGACTTGAAAGAACAGCTTGTTTGATTTGGACTGTGTGAGATGGTTTCCAAACAAACACCCCTCCCCCCATTTCTCCATCTCATGCCTTTTTCAGTTTCCAGACTCTGACGTCATGCCTCAGTGCAGCTGCAGTTATGTATCTTTTCCTTTCCGCTTGACCTCCCTCTGCTAAAGCGCCACTTTCTTGGCACCCAACATGGAGTGCACTGCCAGTGGAGCAGATGAGAGATTGATTTTGGACTGTCAGCCCTGATGGAAAGCGGAGGGCTATTGCATGCCTTGGGGAACGGAGGCAGCCGCTAGAAAGTGGTGTGAGGAGGCTCTTCTGAGAGGGTGGAATTTGGATGCCTAGAAAACCCTTCTCTAGAAAATGGACATTGGTAGACCTCATTCCTTCATGACTCAGTCAGGACCATGACCCCTTTAGATGGAGTCCCAGGATAATTCCCCTCCAGTGGGGCAGGGAGGGCACTGTTCTGGGAGAGAGTCAGTGTGATGGTTGACCTGGTGAGGTCTGAGGACCGAAGGGAAGAGAGGGAGGCTGGATGGGGCAACAGCTTCCCACAGCTAACATAGGAAACTGGATTTCTAATGGCAGAGAGCAGATTTTCTTTTTACCCTGACAGGAGAACCATTTCTTTGAAAGATGGCAAGAGCTATGGTACCACTGTCATTTAAAATATCATCAGGAAGAAATCTGGGTGGGCCTTGATCCTTCCTGAGGGGAGTAATGGACACATGACCTAATAAGAGTTTCATTAAGATGATTAATGATTATCTCAGGGGCCTTAGAAATGGTACCTTCCCAGAGCTCTAGAACACTCTTGAAAATTATTTCACCTATGCTCATATCTTCCCAAGATAGATGAGAGAAGGGGAGGGCAGGCCCATAGAGGGATAAGCACAAGTTGATCAAAAACGTGATTTCCTTCCATTATACTGTGTCTACCTGCATTATTCTTGGGTGGTTAAGGTTTGCTAACGCTGGTCACCACTTTAGTTATTCTGAACTGACTCTGATTGTACACCTGGAAGAGAGGACCTCCGTGAACCATTCAACTCAAAAAGTCAATTTTATTGCTTACTAGCATATCACTGACCAATGCAGAAGTGACAGAATTTGGCCTGGATGTCTTTCCTGGTAGAGTTTTGACATAGGGGAAAAAAAAGCAGTTCACTTATTTTGTGAGCTTGTGGAGGCAAGATGACTTGGGGGTCAAAAACAGAGGCTTTCAGCACACCTGATTCACATCTGTGCCCCTTGCTTAACAACTGTATGCTCTAGGCCATGCAGCTTCTTCAAGCCTCAGTTCCTTCATCAAGAAGATAAGAATAATACTCCAAATCTAACACATACTTTAAAAACTTGATGACACAATATATACATGGCATATGCATGGTGGTCAATCAGGAAATGATATATAGCCAATAGTAACTGTTATTGCTTATAGTTAAGATTTGGATAAAAAAGATATTTCGTAGATTTATTGAGATGGGCCATTTGGCAAAGAAATTTATTATAATACTTGTTAGGGGCTTCCCTGACATCTCAGTTGGTAAAGAATCCACCTGCAATGAGGGAGACCTAGGTTTGATCTCTGGGTTGGGAAGATCCCCTGAAGACGGGAAAGTCTACCCATTCCACTATTCTGGCCTAGAGAATTCCATGGACTGTATAGTACATGGTGTTGCAGAGTAGACACGACTGA
Source organism: Muntiacus reevesi (assembly GCF_963930625.1). Lineage (NCBI taxonomy): Eukaryota > Metazoa > Chordata > Mammalia > Artiodactyla > Cervidae > Muntiacus > Muntiacus reevesi. Next base: position 87,835,024 of record NC_089251.1, read on the forward strand.
GCGACTTTCACTTTCCTAATACTTGTTACTAAAAGTGAACAAATAGGGACTTCTCTTGTGGTCCAGTGGTTAGTAATCTGCCTTGCAATGCAGGGGATGAGGGTTTGATCCCTGGTCAGGGAACTCAGATCCCAGGGTGTGTGTGTGCCCTTCTGCTCAGTCGTGTCCACCTCTTTGTGACCCCATGGACTGTAGACTGCCAGGCTTCTCTGTGCATGGAATTTTCTAGGCAAGAATACTGGAGTGGGTTGCCATTTCTTCCTCCAGGGGATCTTCCTGACCTAGGGATTAAATCTGCTTCTCCTGCATCTACTGATCTTCCTGACCTAGGGATCAAACCTGCTCCTCCTGCATCTACTGCATTGGCAGGCAGATTCTCTACCACTGTGCCACCTGGGAAGTCCATAAGATCCCACAAGTCCCAGGGCAGCTAAGCCCACACACCACAACTCCACGTTCCAGAACCTGTGTGCACAACTAGAGAGTCCTTCATGCTGCAATGGGAGATCTTGCATGCCCCAACTAAGACCTGAGGTCCAAAAAAAAAAAGAAAAAAAAAGCAAACAAAAGTCAAAAACGCTAGTAGATATATGAGTAGTGGGGATGCCCTTGAACTCTCTGCCCCGGCCCACCCCATGCTGGCCACACCTGACAATAACCTCTGACCACTGGGCAGCTGACTGAGTCTAGCTACCTGGCTTTCCCCACCCCATGACCAAGAAGAGTACAGTGCCCTTTGCCTTGCTGGTCGCTAACTCAAGGGTCCAAACTGGAGATTATAATATACACAAAGAATATTTACTGATTAACTGCCATATGCCAGATGCTACTGTAGGAGCTGGGAATTTTGCCATGATTAATCAATTCCTTGTGAACATACCTGGAAGTACTTGCAACAATTAAAAGAACAAGGTCATTGCTAGTGGTGATGAGGGCTGTGAAGATATAGCAAAGACTCCTGATAACGTTGAAAGTGGCTTTTAAGGCCACTGGGGCTAATTCCATTGTGCCTACTTATGCACACATGGGACTCCGGGGCAAAACTGACCTCTGAACCCCAAAGGCCCCCAGATCCTCTGAAATACAGAGCACCACTGACTGTGGGAGAGCCTTGGAAAATCTTTTCCCCTCCTCTTGGGATCATATTAACAGCACTTATATCCTAAAGGGCCCCTTTGCCATAAAATTTATATGTTTCCACCCAACTCAGTACTTTCCTGTCTCTCCCAGTTGCTTGCTTGGGTCTCTGTGCTATTTGAAGGCTTAAAAATGTGTGGAGTCCTTGGGATTACATGTTTCTTAGTCAAACAGAAATATGTTCCCTCTTTTTCTCCTCCGGGCAGAAAAATATCTCTGGAAACATACACCAACTGATGCCAAATGCCTGGGAGTCAGGAAGAGTGATACCTGCCAAGACTTTAAAGTTGGGTTTTTATCCAAAGTGAAAATTAGGGAGCTGGCTTTCCTCAACTTTGGATCTGTGACACAGGAAGCTGAGCGGGCCCTGAACTAGAGGTCAGCGGAGCTCAAGTTCTTTGGAAGTTATTAGTCACCTGACACTGGGCAAATTTCTGAGCATCTCTGGGGCTACTTATCTTTGAAATAAGTCAGTCCGAGAATTGTTGTAGGGGTAAAACGAGGTAATGGCTAACCCCCAGTGCCTCAGCTGTGAAGCCAGCAGGCTAGTGGCAGACAAGGGATCAGCTGGAGGCGTGGGCTAGGGCTGGAGGAATGGAGAGGTGGGTGGTATCTGGGATGTCTGTATCTGGGAGGGCACAGCCAGCCTCTGCCAGTATCCACCGGGCTGGTGGAGGGGAGACCAGGGGGGTTTCTGAGCAGAACCCCAGTTCTAGGGCTTAGTTCTAGAGTGCAGAAAACAAAAGCAGGGCATTAACCAGCAGCTGAGGGTAAAGATAGAATGTGCCAGGCTCCTGAAGGCGGGGAGTGGTGCATGATAGGCAGGGAGTCAGGCCCAGGTGATGTGTGTTGGGGCTCTGTTTCATCCTCCTCAGGGGGATACCCAGAAACCCAAAGCAGAAAGTGGGTTGTTGGCCTGAGGGTTCCTGTTTGAACTTATAGGGAAGACTGCAGTGACCCCCTGGACTGTAGCCCGCCAGGCTCCTCTGACTATGGGATTTCCCAGGCAAGAATGCTGGAGTGGGTTACCATTTCCTCCTTCAGCAGATCTTACTGACCCAGGGATCGAAAATGCATCTCCTGCAGTTCCTGCATTGGCAGGCAGATTCTTTACCACTGAGCCACCAGGGAAGCCCAATATACTCCACGTCTGGTTAAATCAGCTCAGGACCTGAGGCTATGCTTGCAGGCCTTTAGGAACTGTGGCCAATGAGGGACCAATGCACGTTGAATAATGAGATGTGGGGCACATGACACGAATATGGTAATAGCAGTTTACATTACCGAGTTCATTCAATGTGCTGAGCACTATGTTCAGAGCCTTACATGCATCAGCTGATTAAAATTGTATTTAATTTTAATCCTCCTACTAATCCTGTGAGATATCCCCCATTTTGCAGATGGAGAAATTGAGGCACAAAAAATTAAATAACTTGTCTCAGGGTCGTAGCGGTGGAGCTGGGATTTGAAACCAACTTTCTCTTATTCCAGAGCCTGTGCTCTTATTTTGATTTTGCTAAGTGATAAAAACAAATAACAACAAAATCACCACAATAATAATAGCAGCAGTTGTTGTGCTCTGCCATGTTCTGTGTAAGCATTGATTCCATCTGGTTCTCATATGACTGGTGACATCGATGGAGTTTTCATTCTACAGATGAGAAAAATGGGACCCAGGGAGTTAACTTGCCAAAGGTCACACAGCGGTAAGAGGTACAGCCCAAACTAAAACCCAGGGCTGTCCTAAACCTCAGGCTGTCTCCTCAGCCGCTGGGGCCTGGATAGTGATCGCCACGTTCCTTGACAAATGTGTTCTTGACGTGACAAGCTCGTTCACACCAAACTAATGGAACACAAGAAATGAAAGGCCTGCGTGTCTAGTTCTAAGACAAGGATTCTTTTCCTTTCACTCTTCCCTCGAGGACTACTACCTTTGTGACCCTCCTTGCCCACTACCTAATTTGGGCATTGGAAAACTTTTGGAAAACACATTCTCTTTCTCAGGCTGAAAGTTGAAATTGAAGCAGGAGAGACTTCTGCTGAGAACAAGGAAACACTTGTCTGTAAGGAGCATAAAATTCTTTGAGTAAGAACTAAGTAGGGATGTAGGGGAATCTTTGAACTTTCATTGCAATTTTTCTGTAAGCCTATAACTATTCTAAGAAACAAGGCTTATTTATGGAAAAAGGAATGTGAAAGCACAGTATCTGAAGACACACACAGCTATTGCACGGAAGAGGAAATATACATATAACTAATAAATACAAGGTAAGGCTCAGCATCACCAGTATTGGGGGATGTGTAAAGCCACTCTACCATGGATTTAATCCTCCACTAGATGGCCAAGAGGGCTTCCCAGGTGGATCCAGTGGTAAAGAATCTGCCTGCCAATGCAGGAGACAAAAGAGACGCACTTTCTTTCCCTGGGTCAGGAAGATCCCCTGGAAAAGGGTGTGGCAACACACCCCAGTATTCTTGCCTGGAAAATCCCATGGACAGAGGAGCCTGGTGGGCTATAGTCCATGGAGTCGCACAGAGTCAGACACTACTGAAGTGACTTAGCATGCAGATGGGCAAAAATAAAGAAATCTGACAATGCCTAGTATTGGAAAACAATTGTTTGGCATTCTTTTGTAAAACTGAATATTTGCATGTACATACATCTGAGAGAAACTCTAGGTACATGGTCACCGGGAGGCACAAGATAGCTCACAGCAGCACTAGGTATGATAGCAAAGAACTGGAGACAACCTGGGCAACCGTCATGGAGAAAATGGGCAGATAAATAGTGCTGTGTTCATGTGACGGGCTGTCACTCAGCAGTGAAAATGGATGGACTGTAATCACCGTGTATACATATTAGTAAAATATGTTGGGATAAAAAGAAAGTCATGAAGACTTTATATACAATATGATATCTTTTTCTAAAGGTCTTGCTGTCGTGTCACTAAGTCATGTCCAACTCTGCAGCCCATGAGACTGCAGCGTGCCAGGCTTCCCTGTCCTTCACCATCTCCTGGAGTTTGCTCAAATTCAGGTCCATTGAATCGGTGATGCCATCCAACCATTTCATCCTCTGCTGCCCTTTGCTGCCTTCCTGAGTTTTCCAGGTGGCACTAGTGGTAAAGAATCCATCTACCAATGTAGGAGATATAGGAGATGCGGGTTCAATCTCTGGGTCAATAAGATCCCCTGGAGTAGGAAATGGCAATTCACTTCAGTATTCTTGCCTGGAAAACCCCATGACCAGAGGAACCTGGCAGGCTACAGCCCATGGGGCTGCATAGAGTCAGACTTGACTCAGCGACTAAGCACTGCTCACAATTCTAAAGGTGAAGAGTAAGCAAAATTAGACAATATATTGTTTTGGTCTAAATAGTTCTGAGATGGGCTTCCCTGGTAGCTCAGCTGTTAAAGAATCTGCCTGTAATGCAGGAGACCTCAGTTCAATTCCTAAGTCAGGAAGATCCCCTGGAGAAGGGAGATGTTACCCACACCAGTATTCTTGGGCTTCCCTGGTGCCTCAGATGGTAAAGAATCTGCCTGTAATGCAGGAGACCTGGGTTCGATCCCTGGGTTGGGAGGATCCCTTGGAGGAGCGCACGGCAACCCACTCCAGTATTCTTGCCTGGAGAATCCTCATGGACAGAGGAGCCTGGTGGGCTACAGTCCATGGGGTCGCAAGAGTCGGACACAACTGAGAGACCAGCACAGCACAGCTCTGTGATAAATTACACGCATGTCAATAAAGGGTGATGAAAACAAACTGAAGCTAGTGTTTGCTCTTGGGAGCAGGTTGGGAAGCAGGGTTTGGGGATGAGAAAGAGCACATAGGTATACACAAGTATTGGTAACGTTTTAGATCTTAGAGTTGGATGCTGTATTCTGGGTATTCATTATATAATAAAGTAAATAAAACAGGGACATCCATGAACGAATGGTAAAAATTATAAACCGATGCTGGGCACCAAGATAGTCTCTCTCCAAAAAAAAAAAAAAGAGGAAGATAAATTCTTAATTTTTTATATAATAAAAACTTATAAAAAGAGGCAAATGTAAATTAAAAGTTACGAAGTGACAAAAATGAAGCAGATGGAAATACCAGTAAATCAGTAAATGAAGTAGAAAGTCCTCAGACTTTCAACTGTATTTTTGCTTTTCCTGTGTGACAAACACAGGAAGTCAAACCAGTGGGGATCAGTTGCCACTAATGATGCTACTGTGGCCGTGGTCCCCTGCATGTGAGAGGGAAAGGTGCTGGTCTCTCAGGATTAGTGTCAAAGTGAGCACTGCCTCCACACGTCAGGGCTTCCCGTGTTCCTGCTCTCTAGTGGCACAGACACTCAGTCCATAAACACCCACCCAGATGCAAAGCTCTCTTCTCAAAGCCAGCCTGAAGCACCAAGATCACTGGTAAAGGATGCTAACATCAGCCTGGGTTATTCTCAGCATGAGTCATCTTCTCAGATGCCTTGGCTCTGGTCTTGTGCCCAGGGAACCAGTGCACACACCTCTCTCCCTCATGGGGCAGGTGACCATGTTGGCCTCTCTTAGCTGTTGGGACCCTCCAATCAATTAAACAGTTGTCATAACTTTGAATGTTAAAGGAAAGTGGTCAAGGTATTGATATCCTTCTTTCCAGAAAGCTCCTTGACCTTTTGACAAGTTTGCCCACTTAATCTCTCATAAATTTTAAGTTCCTTTTTTAATAAGTATGGGCAGGAGGAGATGGGTATGACAGAGCATAAGATGGTTGGATGGCATCACCAACTCAATGCACATGAGGTTGAACAAGCTCCGGGAGTTGGTGATGGACAGAGGAGCATGACAGGCTACAGTTCATGGTGTTGCAAAGAGTCGGACACGACTGAGTGACTGAACTGAACTGGGGGATGGTCAACCTAATTCTAACTGTTTATAGAATTGAATTCAGGACTTTGCTAAGTAAAAAATAAAAGTAATCAGGTGTACAAATAGATTAAAATCTTTGTCCTTTGTCTCTCCAGAACCACGTGTGCCTTCTTGATTTATAGCCACCGAACAGAGAGAGGCCATTCAGTTCAGTTCAGTTCAGTCACTCAGTCGTGTCTGACTCTTTGCGACCCCATGAATCACAGCACACCAGGCCTCCCTGTCCATCACAAACTCCCAGAGTTTACTCAAACTCATGCCCATCGAGTTGGTGATGCCATCCAGCCATCTCATCCTCTGTCATCCCCTTCTCCTCCTGCCCCCAATCCCTCCCAGCATCAGGGTCTTTTCCAATGAGTCAACTCTTCGCATGAGGTGGCCAATGTACTGGAGTTTCAACTTCAGCATCAGTCCTTCCAATGAACACCCAGGACTGATCTCCTTTAGGATGGACTGGTTGGATCTCCTGGCAGTCCATGGGACTCTCAAGAGTCTTCTCCAACACCACAGTTCAAAGGCATCAATTCTTCAGCACTCAGCTTTCTTCACAGTCCAACTCTCACATCCATACATGACCACTGGAAAAACCATAGCCTTGACCAGATGGACCTTTGTTGGCAAAGTAATGTCTCTGCTTTTTAAAATGCTATCTAGGTTGGTCATAACTTTCCTTCCAAGGAGTAAGCGTCTTTTAATTTCATGGCTGCAATCACCATCTGCAGTGATTTTGGAGCCGCCAAAAATAAGACTTCTGCAAATGGATGTCTGCTTGAAGATTTCTTGTGGTTTTCATTGTTACAAACAGAGAAGTTTTAATAGCTTTTAAATCATCAAGTTTCTGGTTAAAAAACAGATACATTAGAGTTTGAATTCACTGGGCACCATCCTACTACAAGGTGAAAGAAGAAAAAAAAAAAAATAGAAGTCGCTATGATAGAGCATATTTTCCAAAGGGAGCCCTATGCTATTCCACTTTACTTTGTAAGCACCTAGTATGATGTGAACTTGACACTTCTCCAATGAGGGCTGGGGTCTCTGCTTAATCCCCTTGAGTCTGTGTGGGCCTGTGACTAGGGTGGCTGGTGGTGTGTTTTAGTCATTAAGTCCCACTCTTTGCGACCCCATGGACCCCATGGCCCACCAGGCTCCTCTGTCCATGGGATTTTCCCAGCAAGAAGGTTGAAGTGGGCTGCCCTTTCCTTCTTCAGGGCATCTTCCTGACTTAGGGATCAAACCTGTGTCTCCTACATTGCAGGCAGATTCTTTACCATGGAGCCACTTAGTGAGACTATATGATTACCAAGGCTAAGTCAGTCATAAGGTCGGATATAGATCTTCCTGTCTTTCTCAGGATACTCTTGCTCGGAACCCAGCCACCAAGTTGTGAGGAAGCCAAACTGCCACAGAAGAGGCCGTGGTCACAAGGTGCTCTGGTCACAGCCACAGCGAAAGACCCAGCTGGCAACAACTGCCAGACATGTGTGTGAACACGCCTTCAGGTTATTCCGGCCTCCAGGCTTTGAGCCATCGCAGCTGATACTGAGTAGAGCAGAGAATGCTCTTTGCTGAACTCTGCCCATGTTGCAGACTCGTGAACAAAATAAATAATATATATATATATTTAATGAAAAAAAATTTTTTAAGTTTTAATTGAAGTATAGTTATTTTATAGTGTAGTGTTAGCTTCTGGTGTGCAGCAAAGTGATTCAGTTATACACACACATATATATGTATTCTTTTTTTTAAACTTTTTATTTTGTATTGGGGTATAGTTGATTAGGGCTTCCCAGGTGGTGCTAGTGGTAAAGAATCCACCTGCCAGTGCAGAAGACATAAGACATGAGATTCAGGTTTCATCTCTGGGTCAAGATGATCTCCTGGAGGACGACATGACAACCTACTCCAGTATTCTTGCCTGGAGAATCCAATGACAGAGGAGACTGGCAGGCTCCAGTTCACAGGATTGTGAAGTCGGACATAACTGAAGCAACTTCACACACACACATAGACATAGTTGATTAACAATGTTGTATTAGTTTCAAATATACAGCAAAGATTTAATTATACACATACATGTATCTATTCTTTTTTATTATGGTTTATGACTGAATATTAAATATGGGTCCCCATGCTAAACAGTAGGACCTTGTTAATTTTTTTTTTTTTTTCTGTCTGCTCCACATGGCTTGCAGCATATTAGTTTCCCGACCTGGTCCATGGCCATGAAATCATGAAGTCCTAACCACTGGACTACCAGAGAATCCTCTTATCTCTTTAAAAAAATGTTTTAAAACACTAAGTTTCGGGTGGTTGGTTATGCTACCAATGCCTTGGCCACTTCCCTGTCCTTCTCTAATTGGATGGTTCATCAGTATCCAACAAGTTTATTCTCCCTCCTCCTGCTAGAAACAGTTGCCCCTTCTAGCTTTCCAAGATCTGTTCTCTACTGGTGTGCTTTAAAACCTGCAGGCAATCCCCTCCCAGCTCCTTTGGTCTCATCTGCGTATTATCAACTGTCACCAGTAGGCTATTGGCTCCCTAATTTATATCTTCAGCTTTGACCTCATCACTGAACTCTAGATTCAAATATACAAACGTATAAAAGAGGTCTTCACCAAGATATCTATAAATCATAGCGAATGTTAACTTTCGCAAACAGAACTAAGGACTCCTCCCCAAGCCGAATCTTCTCCAGTGTTTCCTACTTTCAGCTCAAGCTGAAAATGGATGTATCATTCTGAATTCCTCCTTCCCCCTCATCCCTCTGCCTCTAAACTGTCAGTAAACCCTGTCAGCGTTACCTTCATGCCACAGTTTCAGATATGGCCCTGAGCGCTACCTCTCCTGCATCATCTTTGTCTAGCCATCATCTCTCACATGGACATCTGCTGTGGATTTCTGCCAGCATTTTCTAATTTCACTCTTATTTTCCTTCAATATTTTTACAACTGTCAGAGTACCTTTTTTTTTTTTTTTTAATGTAAATCACCATGTCATTCCACTTCCTTAAATCTCTTAATACTTTCCCATTGACTTAGAATAAAATCCAAGTCCAGTAGGGGCTGTAAGACCTGATACCAATTGACCTCTGCCTATCAAGCCACTCCCATTCTGTAACCTGTACCAAAGTCCCCATTCCCACCACCATGCTGCTGCTACATCCGTCTTTTCTTCTCTTAGTTTATTTATTTTTTAAAAATTGATTAATTTACTTTTGGTTGTGCTGGGTCTTCATCGCCTGTGTAGGGGCTTTCTCTAGCTGGAGTGAGCAGGGGCTATCCTATAGTTTGTGGTGCACGGGCCTCTCATTGTGGCGGCTTCTCTGGTTGCAGAGCACAGGCCCTAGGCACACAGGCTTCAGTAGTTGTGGCTCACCGGCTTAGTTGCCAGTGGCATGTGGAATCCTCCCAGACCAAGGATTGAACCAGTGTCCCTTGCATTGCAAGGCAGACTCTTATCCACTGTACTACCAGGGAAGTCCTTTAGTTTACTTTTCTTTTAACTTTTGTTAAATTAAAAATTTTTTTTGCCACACATGGAATCTTAGTTCTCCTACCAGAGATCAAGCCATGCTCCCTGCAGTGAAAGCACAGTCTTAACCAGTGGACTGACAGGGAATTCTCTTCTTCTTAACCACTGGACTGACAGGGAATTCCCTCCTCTTAGCTTCTTGAACATTCCGTTGTTATCATGTCGGTCTTATCGCATTGCTGATGTCGTCCTGTTTTCACCTTTCTCAATCTGCATTTACTGCATTTATTGCTTTGTTTACTTTTTTTGGGTTTATTTCTCTTATCCGAATATAGAAGCTCCAGGTGGGCAAGCATCTTTAGTTTCTGCTCACTTCTGTTTTTCTCCAATATCCAGGATTATGACTGGAACATGGGAGGCTCTCAATAGATATTCATTAAGATTCATTTGAATGAGTGAATATGTGAATGTGCGTTGGGGTCTCAAAGATCAAAATGATGTCAATTCAAATCTATCCATCTCTTCTATGTGCCAGGCTCTGTGCATTCTTTCTTTTGCATTAAATCCTCACTACAACCGTATGAGGTGGAAACTGTAATCATATGCATTTAACAGATGAGGAGACTGACTTCAAGAAGTTACATGACTTGACCAGGCTTTGCAGCTGTTTAGCGGCAGGTACGGGGTTCAAACTCAGACCTTTCTGACTCTCGGGCTCACAAGCACTGCCTGTCAGCAGCACCCGTGAGATTCATACTCTAATCTTGGCTGGTAGCGGACACACGTGGGGCCAGTTTCAGAAAATCCTCTTTGAAGGGTAGCCAGGGGCACTTTGGGGGAACTCAGCAACAGTGAAAACGTGAAAGTGAAAATGTTAGTCGTTCAGTCATGTCCGACTCTTTGAGACCCCATGGACCGCAGTCTGCCAGGCTCCTCTGTCCATGGGATTTCTCAGGCAAGAATACTGGAGTGGGTAGCCTTTCCCTTCTCCAGGGGATCTTCCCAACCCAGGAATCAAACCCAGGTCTCCTGCATTGCAGGCAGATTCTTAACTATCTGAAGCACCAGGGAAGCCCACAATAACAGGTATTAAAAAGAACACAGACGAACAAAAACAACCCCCCACCTTTCCGTTTCTGGTGTTTTCTCTGGCTGGCCTGGCTGGGGATGGGAGTGGAGAGGCAGAGGAGGGCAGGAGAGATGGAAGCCTTGGGAAGTTGGTGAGGGGTATTGGTGGTTGTGGCAGGGATTCTCTGGCCCCACCCAAGACATTGATCTCTACATTCTACAGCTGCATTTCTGAAGTTTTTCTTGAATCTGGCTTCTCCTCTGTGAAGAACCCATATATATATCACAACCCATATATCGCATCTCATTCTGAATAAGGCTCCTTGTTCCTGCCTCCTTCTAGAACTCAGCATCACACCCAGCCAGGGCTTTCTTCTGAAGTGCTCCTGAAAAGCCCTGATGGTTTCCTCTGGTCCTGGTGACCCACCATTCCCAAGAGGCTCCAGTTCCCTTCTTAAGCCTCCATTCCTGCCCACCCTGGGCATCCCTCTTCCCTGACTCATCACATCCATCTTATTCTCTTTTCAGTTACTATACCTTTATAAATACTCCATCCTCTGCACAAAATGCCTTCTATCAGCTGAGAAGGAATTCTCTAAGATCAGCACTCAGAGTCCTGAAGATCTCCCGCAGAATTGCTCTGAGTGTTGTAGGGCCCAGGCTTAATTTGGCTGCCTCTTCCCCAGTCTATGGGCTTCCCTTGTGGCTCAGCTGGTAAAAAATCTGCCTGCAATGTGAGAGACTTGGGTTTGATCCCTCCATTGGAAAGATCCCCTGGAGAAGGGAAAGGCTACCCACCCCAGTATTCTGGCCTGGAGAATTCCCTGGACTTTATAGTCCATGGGGTCGCAAAGAGTCAGACATGACTGAGCAACTTTCACTTTCCCCAGTTTATGGGCTCCTTTGGGGTGCTAATTCATTATTGTATTATTTTTTCTAAAATTTTTATTTTATATTGGAGTGCAGTTGATTTACAATGCTGTGTTAGTTTCAGGAGTACAGCCAAGTGACTCAGTTATATATGTACACATCCATTCTTTTTCAGATTTTTTTCCCCATATAGGTTATTATAGAGTATTAAGTAGAGTTCCCTGTGCCATACAGTACGTCCTTGTTGATTATCTATTTTATATATAGTAATATGTTATGTTATGGAGAAGGAAATGGCAACCTACTCCAGTATTCTTGCCTGGAAAATCCTAGGGACAGAGGAGCCCAGAAGGCTACAGTCCATTGTAGCAAGAGTCGCAAGAGTCAGATATGACTTAGTGACTAACCCGCCACCATCACCAACGTGTTATGTTAATCCCAAACTCCTAATTTATCCCTCCCTTATCATTGTATTCTTGAAGTCTGTAGTGCATGGTAGTGTCGGTGCTCAGTAAGTATATTCTGAGTGAGTGATTGAAGGAGAGAAAGCTTGTGCTTTGCCTTTTTCAACTACACGCCAAGGAGAAGGAATGTCTCTAGTGCTGGGGAGGACGATGGTGTCTACACCAGCCCTGAGTGAGGCAGACACCAAACTGTTGTTTGCAACCTCTCAGGTAAAGGAAAGCAAGCCAGTGCATGGCAGTTAGGGTGAGACACTGTGTTTTCTCTGTCAACAGTTGGCAGGAGATATGGGAGAGCTCTGGTGATGAGGAACTCAGCCTGGGAAACCTCAGGAACGCACCTGCACACAGGTGAGGTCATTTGACTGTACACCTGTGAAAATGAACGGTAGGGGTGAACCGCAGCTGGCTTTCCACCTCTTCTTGCCCTGCTCCAACCCCAGCTTGGTGCTCAGGTCCTGTACCCAAAACACCTGCCTGAGGGTGGGTGATGGTGTTTGCTTAGAGAAAGCTCCAGAAACCGGCCTGACTTTGGCAAACAAGCCTCTAGCAGGGGTTCTCAAACTTGACTGCACTGGGCAATCACCTGGGAGCTTTTGAAAGACACAGATGCCTGGGCCCATCCCTGGAGATTTTCCTTTAATTGGTCTGGGTGGGGACCAAGACCGGTATTTTAAAAAAGCTCCCCAGGTGATTCTAATGTGCAACCAGTCTGAGAACCTTGTTGTAAATGAATTGGACAGAATGTTCCTTTCTTGCTCAGATGGGAGGAAGAGCCTTGTCTGGAAGGGGCTGAGAGCTGGCTCCTCTCGAAGCTCCAGGCCCCGCCCAATGCCTGAAGGCCCCAGCAGGACTTTTCCTGCAAGACAAGAGTCGACACTTAAACTGCAAAGGGCCAGGTAGTAAACATGTTGGGTGTCATGGACCATCTGGTGTGTGTCGTAGCTACCTTAACTCTGCTGCTGAAGTGGAAAAGCAGCCACAGATAATGTGTAAATGAATGAGCACAGCTGTGTTCCAAAGAAACTTCATCTATGGAACTGAAATGCGAATTTCATACAATTTTCTTGTTTGATTCTTTTTTCCAGCCATTTAAAAATGTGAAAACCATTCTTAGCTCATGCACTAGATACAAAAAGTGGTGGTATGGATTTGGCCTGCCAGCCCCTGCTCTAAGAGATGAGTGGCAGCCACTCTTCACAGCTTGATGGATGGCAAATGCCTCCTCACCCCTTCCCGTCCCTGGGCCTTCCTCTCCCTCCCTGACAGTGATTAGCAGCCAGCTCTCATGACAAGGAGTGCCAATCAGATGGGAATGCTACCTCAGTTACTGCTGCACCTCATCCGGAACAAAAGGTAAAGATAAACCTTAGGTTTTTAGCTCTTTGAGTCACGAATATTCTCCAAGTTGCTGAGGGCTCTGTAGCATGACTGTGAACAAACACCATTCCTTATGGCATCCTCAGAATGAGGAAGGAGGAAGCAGCCAGAGAGAAACTTAAATACTCTATGAGGGAGTGACTGGAGTGTCGTTGTCTCATTTACTTAACCCTACTTCCCTCACGAATTTAGAGTTTGGAGCAGATACTATTGGATGCTGCCCATGTCCTATCCATACTTCCTGCTGGTTCACCTTCCATGTTCTCTGAGAGGCCCCATGTCCAGCTCTACAGGGTAAATCATGAATAGTCTAAGTCAAGAAATAGATACAGAAAAGATAGCCCCTCTTCTCCTTCTGGGCCATTGTCTTGTGTCCCCACTGATGCCTGCATGTTGACGCCTGGAACTGTGGCAGCTATGTTGGGATCATGAGGAGAGTTACTCTGGCCAGGACACACCGAGGATGGTGAGCAGAAAGAGGGAAGCAAGTTGGATCCCTGACGACATTGCTGAGCCACTGGATGAACCAACTCCTCTGGATTCCTAGTTATGTGCACTAAATATCTCTATTATTGAAAGTCATTTTAAGTTTGAGTTTCTGTTTCTTACATTAAGCATTAAAACTGAAAACATTAAAACTCATACAGAAGTCTGGAAAGATATATCCTCCACAACATCCAATACTGGACACATAACAGATGACTAAGGGAATAATTTAAAATGCACACATCCAATTATTATCTAACAAAGAGACTTATTATAAAGAAACTCCCTTGTAAAAAGTGTTGCCTCTTCCAGTGTCTCTGGCAGGATAGCTTTCTCTATATTACTTAAAGACTCATTGACATGTAATAGTAATCAGGAGGTCCAAGTTCCCTTTCATCTGAAGAGCATACAGCCCAGGAACTGACTTCCCACCCAGGCTGGTAAGCAAAACTTTGATGATCAACCCAGCATCTTCTGTGCACCTCATAATTCAGAGAGAAGGACTAATAAAATCAACATGTAATGAGTCAGTCAGATATTTGCAAAGTTGCCCTTGTAACTCAGGGTTCTATCTCATAGTTTGTAATGCAAATAATATCCTCCTTTCCTGTTCCAATTACTTTGGCTACTTAACAGATTACTCTGAAATCAAGTGATGTAAAACAATCATTTATTATGCTCCCAAGAGCTGTGAGTCAGGGGTTCAGATAGAGCACACTGGGAAAGCCTTACCTCGGTGGAGCAGCTTGAAGCCTGGGACTAGAATCATTTGAAACATCAGTCATTCACAGTTCTGGTTGTTGATGCCAGATAGGTTGGAAGATCTGAGGGTTCTATAATTTCTCTCTCTAGTCTCTCTATGTGGTCTTTTAAGGGCAGCTTCAGGGTATCTGGACTTCTTACATGTTGGCTTAGGACTCCTCAGGTGCAGGTCTGGAGAAAGACAGCTAGATGGAAATCACATTGACTTTTACGACCCAGCCTCAAAAGTTATGCAATATCACATCCCCCTATTCTATTGCTTCAGGAGTACAAAGTTCTGCCCAAGTCCAAGTGGAGGGAATACAGATCCTATTTCTTGATGAAGGAATGGCAACAACACTTTACATTACATTACATTGTAAGAAGAATATGTGGGATGGGGTATGAACTGGTTCATGCTCCAGCCTAAACCTTCACCTTCTCTCTAGGCCCTGTAGGGACTCTAGGATGTGAAGGCAAACAGATATGAAATTGGTCTGCCCTGAAGCTGAAACCCCTGCCAGGGGTGCAGGGTGTGTAAGATAATGATAGTGCTGCCCTTAGGTTGGTTTGCTCCAAAGGAGCTCAGATGGGTCCTTGATAACTCTGTTAGGGTTTCTGCCTCGCAGAAATGGATACAGATCTGTGTGACTCCAAGAGAGCTCAGCCTGGAGTCAGATCCAGAGGAAGCCTTGATGCTTGGTAACTGGAATCTTCTTACCTTTAAACTGTTGCCACAGATTTGAGCGGTTGTTAAGAGACCAAAAAATGAAACAACAGGCTGATGATGCCTGCGCCTGAAATTTTAGAGTCTGAGAAGCACTTCAAGCTACATGTTTTACTGACATTTTAAACAAGCATTTGAAGTTCATTTCAGCTCAATAAGCAAACAATCAGTTACTACATGTACACAGAGGTGAGAGGAAGAGAGAACTGCCAAGTGGAGGATGCTGAGTGGTGGTGCGGATGCTGGGGTGAGGGTAGGACGGGAACAGGGATGTTAGGGATGATGGAGAAGCAGGAGCTGTCCCAGTGTGCTCTGAGGAGGTGGGTGTGCACCCTGACCCTGCTTCCCACAGGGAGCAGAGAGCAGAAATGCAAACAGGTTACACCAAGTCAAGACTAGATCCTAGAGGGAAAGAGCTGTGTATCTTGAGTAAAGAGGAGGAGGAATGTTCCTTTCATCAGCATCCCTTAACTGCAGGAATCCAAATCCTTTTCCAACAGCTTAAGCATTGCTGCAGTGAAACCAGCATCACCCCAAATCAGGGACTGGTAACAAGAAAGTTTTCCATGTCCCTGGGAATGACAATACTGGAAAAAAAAGAAAAGCAAGCAGTATGGATAGAGAGTGAATTCCTAAAGGTGAAAAAGGTAAATAAATCAACTTAATCTGGAAGTCTCAAGAAGATTGGTGCTTGGGCTCAGCTAAATGGGAGAGTAAGGTTGTCTAGGAGGTTTTGGAAACCAATTTCTAGTCCAATCCCCAGAGGCATTGTTTAAGATGTGTTGAATAGGAAGGGTCCTTAAATGAGGAGCTGAATTGAATTTGCTTAGAGAATTTGATGGAATGTATCATTTCAAGACTCACAGAACTAGTTTCCTGTGAGAGTCAAGGACTAGGCCCCTGGAACTAAAATCCTGAAACAGGAAGAGCCAGTGAGCCATAGGCTTGGGCCCATGGTCACCCAGAATCTGACCCAGAGGACAGGACGGTATTTCTCTGGATTTTGGTACTTTAGGTTGGGGTGCAGACCCCCAAATACTTGCTGCCGCAGCTGCTGCTGAGTTGCTTCAGTCGTGTTTGCCTCTTCGCAACCCCATGGACTATAGCCCACCAGGCTCCTTTGTTCATGGGATTCTCCAGGCAAAAATGCTGGAGTGGGCTGCTATTTCCTCCTCCTAAGGATCTTCCTGACCGAGGGATCTAACTCGTGTCTCCTACGGCTCCTGAATTGAAGATAGATTCTTCACCACTAGCCACTAGGGAAGCCACGAACGTCCTCTTCAGTCAGGATGGCTGATCCCAAGGAATTCAAAAGAAGAAAAGTGATGCTGCCTTGAGTACAGTGATGGTCCCCGGGAAATAAGTGACCACTGGGAGCTCTGCAGGAGAAAAAGGCTTGTCTTGAATCAGAAAGGAAGCTAAGGAGGGGTAAGTGATTGTCTGGTTAGGAGGGTGGTTCATCTCCATTATAGAATTGTGATCTCAAGCTGGAATGGCTTGAAAAATGTGGACCAAGTTATACATTTTTTTCATTCATTTGTGTAAATGCACATATAGCTATTGGTATATGTAATTCTAGGCAATTTCTTTCTGAGTGCAGGGAAAGTCTTGGGCAACAATGTGCTTGCAACACCCTGTACTTTAGCTGCAGGGGCCGAGAAGACAGTGAGGTATCTTGTGTGTGCCCTGCCCTATATCATTGTGAACATCCTACTAGGCAGTTTCAGGCTTTTAATCTTTATGGTCTTGTCTGATGAAACTCAGTGTCAGTGTGAGAAATCCAAAGTTTCCAAGTGTCTCCCCGCTCCCCA
The DNA here is from genome assembly GCF_963930625.1 of Muntiacus reevesi. Lineage (NCBI taxonomy): Eukaryota > Metazoa > Chordata > Mammalia > Artiodactyla > Cervidae > Muntiacus > Muntiacus reevesi. The sequence continues at coordinate 87,852,087 of NC_089251.1, forward strand.
TGTTTTAAGACCTCCACTATAAAAATTGAACACTGGTTAGTATTCGAGCTTGAGTCTGGTGCATTAGACCACTCGGCCATCCTGACAGTTTCACTGGTTAATGTTGAGCAAATCTTCTCTCTAAAACATTCTAATTTGGTTTACTTCAGTTGAGTGTTTCTCATTGCCTTTCTGCTTAAATGATCCATGGAAGTGGAAGTGGAAGTGTTAGTTGCAACTAACAGTCATGTCCAACTCTTTGCAACCCCATGGACTGTAGCCCATCAGGCTCCTCTGTCCAAGGAATTCTTCAATCAAGAATACTGGAGTGGGAAGCCATTGCCTTCTCCAGGGAATCTTCCTGACCTAGGGATTGAACCTAGGTCTTCTGCATTGCAGGCAGATTACCGTTTGAGCCACCAGGGAAGCATTAAATGATCCATATTTGATTTTAAAATATGAAGGAGATTTTTGGTGACTGAGAAACTTCTAAGATCCTGTTCCCACTGAGTACTTCAGAGATGGTAGCAATGAGTGAAAAGAAACACTGGTGGGTCCTCAACTGTCCGTAGAAAGCAGTCCTGGCTCCACATACAAGAGGAGAAGATGATCTGCCCACTGGAGTAGGCCAGTACCTGGCTCTGGGTCCTCAAATATGAAACTATAAGGTTCTGTCCTGTGAAAAATAAACGTCACCTTGATACTCAGGAAAGCTTAGAGAAAGGACATAAGGCTCGGGAGTAAACAAAGGAGGTATTAGTACATTTCTCTGTTGTCAAATGTAGGGATGATTTAAATTTTTTTTTTATAAATTCCCACAAAAAGGTAATACCCAATTACATCTTTACATATGTATTTTATACAGAATTCCGATATATATACAGAATTTCAATAATAAAAAGTGATGGAGTGCTGAATATGTTCCAGCAGGTTTTCTCTATGCTTCACATATGTTAACTCTATACCGTGTACAAGCTGTGAGACCTTGAGCAAGTTACTTCATCCGCTTGTGCCTCTGTATCTACATCTGTATAATGGGAGTAGTAATAGTAGCTCCCTTATAGGGTGGATATGAGGATTAAAAAGTAACAGCTACCATTTATTGACTTTTCTGACTTCTTACCACACGGCAGTTATTATTCCAAGTGCTTCGTATGAATAAACTCATTTAAATATTTTGTTTGTATGTGTAAAGAAATACTTATTTTTTGAAAGTAGAATTGTACAATATGTACTATTTTGTCATTTTAAATTACATTAAATAAAACAATCTCGTTGAATAAAACAGCTGGGACATTTCGTCTGTGTCATTCAATGTTCTTATCACTTATCATTTTAATGACTTCTTAGAATGCTATAAAGCTGATAGCATAATTTATTCAACCAGTTCCCTTTTCATGGACATATATGTAGTTTCCAGCTTTCATCTACTATAATCATTTTGATGAACAACTTAATAGTTAAAATTTCTCTCATATTCATGATGGTTTCCTCAGAATAACTTTCTAGAAGTGGAATAGCTGCATATGCACTTTAAACAATGTCTATGCCTTTGCCTGGAGAATCCCAGGGACAGAGGAGCCTGGTGGGCTACAGTCCACAGGGTCACCAAGAGTAGACATGACTGAAGTGATATCACACACACACACACACACACACACACACACGCACACATGACTTTCAGGCAAGCCTGTTTGCATTTCTGTCTCTACCAGCAGTTTGGGTGTAGAGGATTCTCGTGCCTCCTACCCTCCACTCTCACACCATGAGCAGCCTTCCGCCCCAAATAATGAATTTGATGGTGGAAAATGGGTCTGCCTGTCATATTAATGTACATTTCTTCAGTGTTTGGAGAAGCTCCTCTTCACTTGAGTTGATCTTCATGTGACTCTCATACGACTTCCCTAGGATATATTCTTAAAAGTGAGGCTACTGAGTCAAGGGAATACCTAGTCAAGGGAATACCTATTTTATGGTTTTTATTATGGTGGCAGATTGCTCCTCCAAGAAGGTTGTGCCAGATTACTTTCTCTGGTAGAGTAGGGGACTACTCATTTCCCCACACTATAACCAACATCTGGTATTACTGTTGTTGTTACTTTTATGTGTTGACAGATTCAGTTACGCAGTATGTCATAACCAGAGGTGGGAATATCAGGGAACAGATGTCAGCCCTAACAGGGTGTGGGGTACTGGAGGACCTCAGTGTGTTATACACCCCTTTAGTTGCAGGACATGGGCGTATGAAGCAGGTGCCATGGCAGCTGGTGGAGTGGAGAACCTAGGGGCTCTGGAGGTATTAGCCAGTCTGGAGGTATCATGTTGCTTGAACAGAGAGTATGACTTTATCAGTTCTGCCTGCTGCATCCGACTCCGGGTCCTGGCCCTACAGTGCATCTTATTAATTACTTATGAGGTTGAATTTCATTTATTGCCTATTTGCATGTTTTTCCTTTTGTCAGTAGTATGCTAATTTTCTTTAATCCTTTCTATTTTTTCTCATAGATTGGTACAGACATTTTATATATATACTGACTGCCATTTATGTTGAAAATATTTCCTCCACTTTGTTATGCAATGTTCAACTTTAGTTAAGGTGTTTTTTTCCCCTATGAAGAGATTTTAAATATTCAGTTCAGTTCAGTCACTCATTCATGTCTGACTCTTTGCAACCCCAAGGACTGCAGCATGCCAGGCTTCCCTGTACATCACCAACTCTCAGAACTTGCTCAAACTCAAGTCCATCGAGTCGGTGATACCATCTAACTATCTCATCTTCTGTTGTCCTCTTCTCCTCAGGCCTTCAGTCTTTCCCAGCATCAGAGCCTTTTCAAATGAGTCAGTTCTTCCCATCAGGTGGCCAAAGTAAACCCAGCTTCAACATCAGTCCTTCCAATGAATATTCAGGACTGATTTCCTTTCAGATGGACTGGTTGGATCTCCTTGCTAGTCCGAGGGACTCTCAAGAGTCTTCTCCAACACCACAGTTCAAAAGCATCAATTCTTTAGTGCTCAGCTTTCTTTATGGTTCAACTCTCACATCCATACATTAAATACTAGTGTAGTTAAATGTATCAATCTTTTACCCTTTATGGTTTCTGCCTTTGGTATCACGGTAATAAAGCTTTTTTTCTTCACCAAGATTACATAAATGTGTATCTACTTTTCATTTCATCAGTTCATTTTATACCTTTAAATGTTTATGTTGATGCATGGTGTAAGGTATAGAGATAGTTTTCCCCCTCCCCCCAGTGGTTTCTCCATGTACCTCACACCATTGCCTTAAAATGACTTACTCTCACATATCTAATTTTTGTATGTACTTGGGTCTATTTCTGGACTTTCTGTTTTGTTGATTTGTTTGTCTATTTCTCTACCATACCACATTATTTTCAACCTTTCAGTGTTGTGGTCCATTTTAATACCCAATCAGTGGGTAGTTAATGAATCTCACTTTCAAATATTTCTTTGCTATTTATCTCTGTTATTTTCCAACTGAACTTCCAAATCATGACGTCAAGTTTCAAGAAAATCCCATTTGTGTTTCAGCTGGTGTCCAAACAAACTTACAAATTATTTTGAAGAGACTGACCTCCTTCCAAAAATGCACCTTCTCATTCTGAGCAGCACTTCCAGTATGCCGTATTTCCTTGATTCTAAAACATCACCAAGTATGAGCCGCATCATTAATCTGATAACAGATTTTTGAAAGCCAAACATTATGTTCTATTCAGAATTTAATGATTCTTCTAAGGCACTCTTATCCATGGACAGTAATCACAGTGACAGGATCCCTCCCTCTGTACTCCCCAGTTTAAGCAATCAGGAAATTTATTATCTTACATATTTGGAAGTTCTGAGGTCAAACAAGCTTCAACGTTGGGTGATTCAGCTGGTCAACAATGTCATCAAGGTTGCAGCGCGGGTCCCTTTTACTGCTCTGCCTTTCTGGTTGGACTGGCGCCCCCTTCAGGCTGCTGGATGAAGCGTTTCCAGCACTGCATCTCGGAAAAGAAAGGGGCTGCCACTTTTTTTCTTAGGAATGAGGACTCTTACTAGAAGCCCCAAGGGTTTTTTTTCTTCATTGCAAGAACAGGGTCACCAGTCCAGTCTGAAGCCAATCTCTGACTGGAGATGGTGGTGGTTGGTGGTCTCTGATTGGCACTATAATTGTTTAAGGCCAAACAGAATGTACCCTAGAGGGGATGGTGGTGGCTGGTCGTAACTGGAGATCTTGGACCTTGATGACTAAGAAAATAAATGTGAGCGACAACAAAGAATACCTGCCTGTGAATTAACTTGCTTAATTTAGTTAAACTTTGTTTTGTTCAGTTAATATTAGGTTGGCCAGAAAGTTCCTTCAGGTTTTTCTGTACCGTCTTAACAGAAAACCCAAACAAACTTTTTGGCCAAATCAATACTATTGTAAGTTAAAAATGTGTTCTGAAAATCAGCTGGGAGGTTTTCTTGTTGTTTTTTTTCTACACTGGGCAGATATGGGGATCTTAATTCCCAGACACTCTGGGGTAAGAACTTAAGAGTCCTGACAACCAGGAAATTCCCTGGGAGCTTTTGACAGGTAGAAGCTCAGCACCTCATGGATAATTCTTCACATCCAGGTGACTCGATCCCTCCAATCTCTCCTAGCCTTGAAAATTTTGAGTCAATTCTGAAGGATTATTTAACTGAGCTGCATTGTACGTGACAGGAAAAGTTCTGTGTAACACAACTTTCTGCTTCAGAGTTTCATCATAATGTAATCGTTTTTTCAAAGTTACATAAATTGGTAATTAGGGATATAGTCATAAAAGAGTAAATTGGACTAAAAAAATGTAAATACACAACTGAAACAAGAGTCAGATGAACAAATTCTATGCATGGATTATTTCCCACATGCATGGCTAATAACCACAGCATTTTAATTTATTTCTGTGCCTGGTGGCTGGTTAAGTTTCTTTTGACATTGATAGTAAGATGTACCTTGATTTCTGCAACATTAAAATGTGAAAAATTCTTTGTTTTAGAGTAGAGGTGGTAAAACAGAATGGTGATTTATATAATACTATGTTGGGACACAGAATTAAGCTTAAAGTCCATCTTAATAGTAAATGACTGAAAGTAATAGGACGCTAAGGTAAAATGATGCTAATGTACCAAGATAAGGTAAATTTACCAAAGTAAAATGTTAAGGTAATTTTTTCTTAAGTTACAAAGCTACTTAAAAGTAAAGTTAAAATGTTTACTAAGGCAAAATGTTAAGTTTTGCACTTCATTAAAAAAATCAATATGGTGTGGAAGATAACTTAGCAATAGTACACTTGAAAAAAGTCTGAGGGATTTTGACAACATCAAGTTCAAGGTGAGCTGTCTAATGTAATGGATGGTAGCAGGCTAACATTTCATATATTAGTTTTTTCACTCTGTGCATTTCCTTTTCTCTTGTTTACATTTAGGCAAGCAGTTTTCCAGAAAACCCTAATCCTTTAGGAGAACTCAGTCTAAGGAGCTCAGAGGGAGAAGGGGAATTCAGTGCAGAGTCACGGAAGGTTGGTAATCTTTCCCAAGCTAGAAATTTTTTCCAAACTGATGGGGGAAGAAGAGGGAGATAGAGGTTGGAGGTGGACTCTCTCTTCATGGTATTCAACTGGAAATGTTCAGATTCCAGAGAATGACTTGTGGGGACTCCAGGCACACAGGCCTTTAGATGGCCTCAGAAAAAAGATCTCTTGCCTCTCATGGGACACAGTCCCAGGAGGGAGTCCCTGGATCCAGTGGACCCTGGGAGTAAAGGTTCATAAGCCTTTCAGGGGAAACCTGTGAGGACAGATGGCTGATGGCCAACAGGACCCTCCACTCCTACCCCAGAGATACCAAGGCACTGATCGCATAGAATCCTGAAGCACTGACTTAATCCTGGGGAAGAATGCACCAGGGATAAACAAGTTCTCCAATTTCCTGCCATCCTGTTGGGAAGGAGACATGGAATCAGAAACTGAATTATAAGAAGTAAAGAAAGGGATATTTTTTGCACATTAGACTTTGGCCACTGAGGTACCTACAGCTCCTAATGTTGGACTGAACTGACAGCCGCAGCTCTGAGGTAGCCTATGTTCCTCTGCACCAGACACTGTATTTTGTTCCAGGGGCCTGGGTTTTAAGTATGCAAGAAAATGGGAATGCATTTGTCCCTCTAGGGCAAGCTCAAGATTCCGTCTCCTACCTTAGACATTCCCACGGGATGTGGCTCAGAGGCAAAGCAGTCACAGGGCCTTCCTGCGAGGACCGTGGACACTCTGAATGAATCTTGTTCTCCTTTTGTGAGGTCTGTGAGGAAAGATGCTCCAGCAGCTGCTGCCAGTCTGGGAAGCTGGGAAGCCTGAGGTGGGTCGGTTTTGCTTTGATCTTACAAGAGAGCCCTCACTTTTCCTTTCTCTCTGGAATGGACTGAGTTTAAGATGTGGGTTGTGGGAAGCAGATCCATTTGATTTTAAAACTGAATCTTAGGCTCATAGCTGGAGCCTCATAGTTGTACACAAGCCCACCCAGGTCGCAAGGGGCAAAAGTCTTATTAAATAAGGTGACTTGAGGGAGGCTGATGGAATGATGTGCTCCTGGTAATTTGGAAGACCACTTTTCTCCACCTGACAAGCCTAGCAAGCCTGCTTCACTGCTACAAACTCTGTGGGAGACCAGCCCCGAGTTGGAGGCTCACCTTCCCTCAAGCATACCAGGATCAGTCCAGTAGGCCTGCCTTCCAATTTATGGCAGCCCCTATATAAGTCCAAGACTTCCAGCATGGAGTGGGTTGCCAAGCCTTACTCCAGGGGCTCTTCCTGACCCAGGGATCAAACCCAAGTCTCTTATGTCTCCTGCATTGGCAAGCAGGTTCTTTACCACTAGTGCCACCTAGGAAGCCCCTGAGTACACACGCACCCCCAGAAACCCAAGACTCCCAGGGTATCCCCACCCAGAAAACCTGCTTCCACAAAGCAGTGGGTTGATTGCAATCTGACTGTCCTCCCATCCTTTTCTGCCCCCAGTCCTCCTACTGTGCCTTCTGGAACAGTCTGTCACTAGAAAAATTGCCTGAGTCTTCAACCTCTGCTTTGAGTGAGCTTGTTTAATGGAAACGTGGCTCTGTTTTCACAGAGCTCTTTTTATATCTTTCTCAAGGTCCAACACTTTGGCCACCTGATGTGAAGAGCCAACTCGTTGGATAAGACCCTGATTCTGGGAAAGACTGAGGGCAAGAGGAGAAGGGGGCGACAGTGGATGAGATGGTTGGATGACATCGCCAGCTCAATGAGCATGAGTTTGAGCCAACTCCGGGAGATAGTGAAGTATGGGGAAGCCTGGTGTGCTGCAGCCCCTGGGGTCTCAGAGTCGGCCACAACTTAGTGACTGAACAACAACAAGATAAAAGAGGCTGGCTATTGTGGTCTTTGCTCCTGTGGCACTCCAGGAAGCTTCTCCCTCTTTCTTCCTCAAAACCCCCAGTTTCTGTGAAATGTGTGCTGTCAGACTCTACTCACAAGCTATCCTTTCTTGTTAAAGTCACCATCACATTTTCTCTAGTAGGATTTTAGCAGCTTTTTCACTGTCTTGCTTTCTAGCACTGCTCCCATCAGCATTCTGGGTGACTTCAGAGTCTACGTAGATGATTCATCTCACCCCTGGTCTTTCCATTTCTTTCCATGGCCCTACCTGAAACCTTGTCACTAGTAACTGGACTATCTACAAAGTCTAGACTTCAGCACCCTAATCTCTGGTTACTATGGCCACCTGTCTTTCCCGATCTTTTAGCCTGATTACTCCAGTGATTCTTCAATTCCATAGAAACCTCCAATCCATTGACTGCAACTCTTCTTCCTCATAGTCTCATTTATTTCCTCATCCAACATACATTCCAAGTTCAATACGCTTGCAAACACAATTCCTTTGTTCTTCAGTTGCTTCCTAGTGTTCTCCAAGCAAAACAAACAAACACAACCCTGGATAAACTCATCTCTCTATCTGCTCCACTCCTGAGCAACAAACTTGGCTGAGGATGTCTCATCACCATGCTGAATCCTCTTGCTTTTCATCTATGACCATAAATCTCAAGGGGTCTCTTAGTGCTTGTTACCCAGAAGTACTGCCACAGTTTGCTTTTCCATTCATTTGTTTTTTCTTTCCAAGAGGACTTTGCACACCTCACTGTCTCCATAAAGTACATTTCCTCCCCCTTCTTATTCTCAGCTGGCAACCTCATCTTTATTTCAGTGATGAAAAATAATATCTCATCTTACCATCGTCCAATTAACCAGCCTACTTACATGTGTCCCCATATACTCTGCTTTTGCTTTTGGTGCAGCAGAGGCATCATCATGTTTTCCTGTCTAAGGCTAATTTCACTCATGCCCTGGAGCCCACCCTCCTGGCCTCCTGTAATTGTCCCTTATCACTCCTCCATCATTAAAATGTTACCTTCTCTACTGGATTATTCTTTCTTTATTTTTTTTTACCTCACCTTGCAGCTTGTGGGATGTTAGTTCCCTGACCAGGGATTGAACCCAGGCCCTAGCAGTGAAAGTGCTGAGACCTAACCACTGAACTGCCAGGGGATTCTCTGGATTACTTTTTAAAAATTTTATTGAGCTACTGGATTATTCTTTCAAAAAATAAACACACCAGGATATCTCCCAAATTAAACAAAACCTTTCATCATCTTCAAATCCCTTCTTGCTATTGCCCCCTCTCCACCGTTCTTTTTGACCCAGTGTCAAAAAACTGTTTATACTGTCTCTACTTTCTCACCTCCCTCTTTCACCCTAACCCACTTTAGCCCAGTTTTTATCTGCACAACTGCACTGAAAGGACTCTTCTCAACGTCACCAGTACCTTCCATTCTTTCAAATCCTAAGTTTAGTTTTTCAGTCCACATTCGACTAGCTTCTTGGCATCTTTGGACACAGTTAATCACTCTCTTCTTCTTGAGGCAGTTTCTTTACTACCCTCTCCTGGCGTTCCTCCTTCCTTGCTGGAAGGTTTTTCTCAGTCTCCTTGGCTGGTTCACTCTCTTTCAGGCCTCTAGATGTTGGAGGTCTTGGAATTCTGTTCTTGACTTATTTATTTGCTCTCAGGTGGGCTTCCTGGATGGCGCTAGTGGTAAAGAATCTGCCTGCCAAAGTAGGATACACAAGAGACATGGGTTTGATCCCTGGGTTGGGAAGATCCCCTGGAGCAGGAAATGGCAACCCACTCCAGGATTCTTGCCTGGAAAATCCCATGGGCAGAAGAGCCTGACAGGATACAGTTCATGAGGTTGCAAAGAGTCAGGCACAACTGAGTGTCTGAGCACAGGGTGACCTTATTAGTCCCATGGTGTTAAGTACCACCTTTGTAGGGATGACTCCCAAATTTATATTTTCAGTCTGATCTCTATCCTGAACAATAGACTCTTGTATACAATTATTTACTTAACAACTAAAAACATCTCAAACTTAACATGTCTAAAGCTGTTCCCTCAGCCCATTCCTTCCCTAGTCATCCCCATCTCAGGAAATGACTCTGCTAGTCATTATTCACTATTCTCCTATTCATGGGCTTGGGTGAATTAACCACCTCTGATTCCTCTGTTTTCCTCATACCACACAATCCAAACTACTGACACATTCTGCTGACTCTAAAAATATCCATCCCCAACCTGACCACTTCTTACTTCTTCCACCAATCCCATCTTGATCCAAGGCACCACATTCTAGTTTAGGCGATTGCAATAGCCTCTTGACTTGTCTCTCTTTTTCCATTTCTGCTCCTCTATGAGCAATTTTCCAAGTATTAACTAAGAATTATCTTTTAAAATGTAAACCATACTTTAAAATATGCAATATTCCTCTGCTCAAGATTCTCCAGTGCCTTCCCATCACACTAGAAATAAAATCCAAACTGCTTACCTCATTTCACCAACTCTACCTAATCCAACCCCCAAGTCTCTCTGATCTTATCTCCTTCTCCTCTCTGCCCTCTGATCCACTGGCCTCATTACTTCCTTTAAACCTAAGCTTTCCTTCTGTGGGGTCTTTGCATGGGCTGTATTTTCTGCCTGCAATACACTGCCCTATACCGTCTCATGTCTGATGACCTCACTTCACTCAGGTCTTAAGAATTAACTTATCATGACACAGACGGAGAGATATACCATTCTCTTGGACCGGAAGAATCAATGTTGTGAAAAGGTCTATACTACCCAATGTGATCTACAAATTCAATGCAATCCCTATCAAACTACCAATGGTACTTTTCACAGAACTAGAACAAAAAAATCTCATAATTTATATGGAGACACAGAGGGCCCCAAATAGCCAAAGCAATCTTGAGAAAGAAGAATGGAACCAGAGGAATCAACCTTCCTGACTTCAGACTATATTACAAAGCTATAGTCATTAATACAGGGTGAAGTAATCAGAAAGAGAAAGACAAATATTGTATATTAATGCATGTTTATAGAATCCAGAAAGATAGTACTGATGAGTCTATCTGAAGGGCAGCAGTGGAGATGCAGACATAGAGAATAGACTTGTAGACACAGTGGCAGAAGGAGAGGGTGGCATGAATTGGGAGAGTAGCATGGATACATATACATTACCATATGTAAAATAGATAGCTGGTGGGAATTTGCTGGGTAACACAGGGAACTACAACCCAGGGCTCTGTGACAACCTCGAGAGGTGGGATAGGGTGGGAGATGGGAGGGAGGCTTAAGAGGGAGGGGACATATGTATACCTATGGCCGATTCAAGCTGATGTATGGCAGAAGCCAACATAATACTGTAAAGCAATTATCCTCCAACAAATTTTTTTTTAAATTATCAGTGGAAACTTCCCTGATCTTCCTATCTAAGGTAATCACTCATCTCTGTGGCTCTTTGTCACCTGATCCTGCTTTATTTTTTTCTCTAGCACTTACATTGTATCCACACTTTATTGTATATTTGTTCCTTATTGCCTGTTCCCTGTCTTGGAATGTAAACTCATGAGAGCAAAGACTTTTCCTGTCTTCGCTCAATCATTATATCTCCAGTGCTGAAACAATGACTCCGATGTGAAATTTGATTCTGAAATCTTAGCACTCTGTGCACTGATGCCAAACAGAAATACAGAGACAGAGTTATGAAGAAGGAAAGAGTGGCTCTATTTCTTTGCCAGGCAAAGAGGGAACACAGCAGGCTAATGCCTTCGAAACTACAAACTCTCCCTGAGGAATAGGAAGAGATCTTGTAGACAGGGTTCCTGGTCAGGGGAATAGGTGGTAAGGGTCAAGGCAGTGACAGACTTGAATTCTTCTGATGGGTTGGTGCTGAGGTAAGTAGAAGCCCACATCATCAGTCTTTAGGTTTCAACTGACCTGGGGTCTCTGTGTTTGTGGGCAGCATATCATCATTAATTGTTAATTTCTCCCACCTGAATAGTCTTACAGAAACTGAAAGATCTTTTTATGTATCCATTAATGGGGAACCATGACCTGGCCCCAAGACTGATCCCTGGACCAGGAAGATCCCCCAGAGGAGGAAATGGCAACCTGCTTCAGTATTCTTGCCTGGACATCCCATGGACAGAGGAGCCTGGCAGGCTACAGTCTACGGGGTCACAAAGAGTCGGACATGACTGAGCAGACACACAGCTGGACATTCCCCAGACCTCCTGCATCAGCATATCTTGGGGAAGGAGCCAGGAGTCAGCAAACTGACCTTGAAATCCAGCTGGATGAAACAGCCTAGGAGGTCCTTCCTCTCTCTAAGAGCCTATGATTCAAATTCTAATGCTGTTCATTAACTGGGATTAGCTGAAGGCCCTTGGGCATGTTATTAAACCTTTTAGGCCTCCATTTTGCCATCTTTAAAACAGAAGTTAAGCTACAGTCTCTTCTGGCTCTGGAGTCCCATGCTTTTCTTAAAAAAATTTGAAACATGAGATGTAATTGTCATATAACATTGTATTAGTTTAGGGAACAACATAATGATTTGATATCTGTGTCTGTTGTGATGATTACCATGACACAGTAGTAACCCTTATCTGTGGTCTTGCATTCTGTGGTCTCAGTTACCGTTGGCCAACCATGGTCTGAAAATATTAAATGGAAAATTCCAAAGGTAAATAGTTCATAACTTCTAAATCGTGTGCCATCCTGAGCAGCATGATGAGATCTTGCATCGTCCAGGGACACGGATCATCCCTTTGTCCAGCATATCCTGCTCACCTGTCACTTAGTAGCCATCTTGGTCACCAGATCAGATTGACTGTCACAGTATTGCAATGCTTGTGTTAAAGTGACCCTGATTGTATTTAATAATGGCCCCAAAGTGCAAGCGTAGTGATGCTGGCAATTCAGATATGCTGAAGACAAGGTATAAAGTGCTTCATTTCAGTGAAAAGGTGAGCGTTCTCAGCTTATCCAGGAAAGAAACAGACAAAATTGTCTGCTGAGATTGATAAGACCGACAGTAAGGAAGATTTTTCTATCTAAAAAATTGTAAGGAAGGAAAAAGAAATTCATGCTAGCTTTGTTGCTGCACCTCAGACTGCAGAAGTTGCAGCCACAGAGTCCGATCAGTGTTTAGTTAAGATGGAAGACGCATTGAATTTGTACACGACACTTGAGAGGGAGAGAGACCATATTCACATCATTTCTATTACAGTATATTGTTACAATTGTACTTTATTATTATAATAATTATTGTTAATCTCTTACTGTACCTACTTTATGAATTAGCTTTATCACAGGTATGTATGTATAGGGGAAAATATATATAGGGTTCAGCACTAGCCAAGATTTCAGGCATCCACTGGGGTCTTGGATTGTATCTCCTATGGATAAGAGGATACTGCATAAGTTTAGTTAACATCCAATACCACACACAGTTGCAATTATTTTCTCTTGTGATGAGAACATTTAAGGCTCTTAGCAACTTTCAAATATAAAATACAGTATTATTAGCCCTAGTCACCATGCTGTACATTATATCCCCAGGACCATGCATTTATTTTCTACCTCGTCTTTTTATTTGTAGCTTTGATTGTAGCTGGTTACAAGAGAATGTGTTTTTTAAAAAAAAATGTTTGTTGAAGTGAAATGAAATGAAAAGTAGTAAATGCTCAATAAATTTTCGTTGATTGATAGCTAGGTTGAGGGTTAGTCAAAGGAGACCATTCAAAACAGGAGGAAAGCCACATCTTAAAAGCCAGGAGCTTCACAAACCTTGGCTCACTTCAGAGCTTCACATGAAAGCTGTTATTTAAGTTGTGCTTCTGAAGAGGGTTGGAGCAGGGAGGCAGCAACCTACAATCACAGGACTGCTGTGGGCCAGTACAAGCTCTGCCAACTATGCCTGCCGCTTGAAAGAGGCTTCCCCTGTGTGGCTTTATCAAAGGCCACGGGCTGGCCGCTGGGCACAGAGCTGCTCCTGTGTGGGCACAGAGACTCCTTGTCGGGCTGCCCCTCAGAGGAGCCACAGGGCTGGTTTCCATCTCCTCTGTAGGGAGGAGGATAAAGCTTGAGAGGGAGGCCTATGGGGTTTGTCCAGATCCCAGAAGTAGCAGGCGAGACGAGCCGTATTCATGGGCACATCTATGGATGCTGGCGCCTCAGGCTGGTGACTTTGGCTGCAGTTTTCACCTACTTTGTTTTTAAGAGAATACCTAGAAAAGAGAAGAGCTGCATTTTAAAGTCATGGACATTATCTCTTGCTGGGAATCAGATGGAGGCTCCTTGTCTGCAGGAACCTCTATGGCTCCTGTCAGCTAAAGGCAGCCGTTCAGCAGGTCAGATTGCCTGGCTGGGGCTTGGGCTCTCCCAGTAGAGGCTCCCTGCCATTTCTGAAGAGTCCGCCTTCAAGAACATCTGGCTGAGCTCTCTATGCTGAGGGCTATCTCAAAGATCATGGCCTTGGTGAGGACCCCCAGGTGGTGACTCAGTGACTCTCATTTCTCAACCCCACTCAGGCTCTGGTCTCACCAAGCCATACTCAGGAGTCCTCAAGTGCCCTCACTACTGGATCTCCTTCCTTCTTCTTCTCTGAGTCCTGTCCACAGAGAGAAACCTCCAGGATTCACCAGACAGCTAAGGACAGGATGCCATCCCAAGTGTCTTTTTCCAAACACATCTCCCCCAGGGAAGAGAATTTGCATTAACTAGGCATCCACTATGTGTGAGGCACCCACTCTGTGTTTTACACTAATTCTTTCCAGGGTGGGGTATGAGATCCTCAAGGACGACCCATTGGGGAGTAAGAAGAGCACACTTAGACTTCTATTTACATTTATATTCTAATCCAATAAATAAGAAAGAAATTAAGCATGTGCTGTGCTGTGCTTAGTTATGGCCAACTCTTTGGGACCCCAGAGACTGCAGCCCACCAGGCTCCCCTGTCCATGGGGATTCTCCAGGCAAGAATATTGGAATGGGTTGCCATGCCCTTCTCCCATGGGATCCCAGGGGATCTTCCCAACCCAGGGATCAAACCCAAGTCTGCATTGCAGGTGGATTCTTTACCTTCCGAGCCACCAGGGAAGCCCAACAATACTAGAGAGGGTAGCCTATCCTTTCTCCAGGGGATCTTTCTGACCCAAGAATTGAACCAGGGTCTCCTGCATTGCAGGCAGATTCTTTACCAGCTGAGCTACCAGGGAAGCCCCAAAATTAAGTAAACTTGTATTTAATGGAAACTAGCACCTACATGCCCAGCTTATGAGGTATCTTGGGGGTGGGGTGGGGGTTACAGTCATGCAGAAGCTGACGTGGCATCCCCAGGCTTTGTTTGCTCATTTTTAGTGTATTGAGACAAACTGGTGAACAGGAATGGATTTATGGATTTTAAAATAATCTTCACAAAGTGAACAAATGGCTTAAACAGAGGCCACAGGTTGAGTTCACTCCAGTTCAGTCGCTCAGTCATGTCTGACTCTTTGCTACCCCATGGACTGCAGCATGTCAGGCCTCCCTGTCCATCACCAACTCCTGGAATTTACTCAAACTCATGTCCATTGAGTCAGTGATGCCATCCAACCATTTCATCCTCTGTCGTCCCCTTCTCCTCCTGCCTTCAATCTTCCCCAGCAACAGGGTCTTTTAAAATGAGTCAGTTCTTCACATCAGGTGGCCAAAGTATAGGAGTTTCAGCTTCAGAATCAGTCCTTCCAATGAATATTCAGGACTGATTTCCTTTAGGATGGACTGGTTTGATCTCCTTGCAGTCCAAGAGGCTCTTAAGAGTCTTCTCCAACACCACAGTTCAAAAGCATCAGTTCTTCGGTGCTCAGCTTTCTTTATAGTCCAACTCTCACATTCGTATTTGACTACTGGAAAAACCATAGCTTTGACTAGATGGACCTTTCCTGGCAAAGTAATGTCTCTGCTTTTTAATATGCTGTCTAGGTTGGTCATAACTTTTCTTTCAAGGAGCAAGCATCTTTTAATTTCATGGCTGCAGTCACCATGTGCAGTGATTTTGAAGCCCCCCAAAATAAAGCCTGTCACTGTTTCCACAGGTTGAAAATAATACTAAAATTTGAATATAAAGAAACAAAAATAGTAGAAACATTTCCACTTCCAGAATGAACTGTATCATGCTACAAAACAAAAACAATGGCAATCCAATCAGATCTGACAAGATGCTGGTAACAAAGGAAAAAACTGGCAAAGAAGAGTACAAATACTCTGAGTTTGCATTCACTATCTTTATGGGGACCCTCCCTCTAAGTTTACAGCCTGTTTTGAGATAAAAGCTGTTGTTGCTGCTGCTAAGTCACTTCAGTCGTGTCCAACTCTGTGCGACCCCATAGACGGCAGCCCACCAGGTTCCCCCGTCCCTGGGATTCTCCAGGCAAGAACACTGGAGTGGGTTGCCATTTCCTTCTCCAATGCATGAAAGTGAAAATAGCAAAGGATGATATAACGTCGTTACATTTAGCAATGTATTTAAAAAAACTAGGCACGAAAAACATGAAGGCAGGTCTCTACAGCTTTTCAGAAATGTTTAAAGTCATGAAAAATCAGACCTGTTTGTAAGGAAATTTTATTAAACTTAATAATACAAGTTTAAAGTCCCTTTTGAAGTTTCTAATGCGACAGTGTTAGTCGTTCAGTCGTGTCCAACTCTTTGTGACCCCACGGGCTGTAGCCCAGCAGGCTCCTCTGTCCATGGAGTTCTCCAGGCAAGAGGAAAAGACAAAGTCACACACTATTGGAGAAACACATCCTAACCTCCTGGATGAAACACACAGAAAACAATATGGCAAAAAACTATGATGTATTCATCTTTCAGAAAAAGAATATTAAAAATTGTTGAATGATGTTTAAAAAAACATTGCTTAAGATTTGAAGTAAGAAGTATTAGCATAAAGCACTAAATTTCTCAGGCTTCTCTGGTGACTCAGATGGTAAAGAATCTGCCTGGAATGCAGGAGACCTGGGTTTGATCTCTAGGTTGAGAAGATCCTGAGGAAAAGGGCATGGCTATCCACTCCAGTATTCTTGCCTGGAGAATTCCATGGACAGAGGAGCCTGGCGCGCTAGGCTCCCTATGGGAGTCACAAAATGTTGGACGTGACTGACACTTTCACTTTCACTAGATTTCTCAGTGAGAGACAGAAATGGAACACTTAGATAGAAGTAGTGCTACATCTAACATGTTTCACCTTATGGTAACTCCTAAATTCTATTTCAATGAAGAAATTACATGAACATTTTGCTTCTTTTTAGAATATAAAAAGCCATAAGAGCTTGTAGTAAACACATTAGTAATGAGAAAAAGCTGGATAAAGATTTTAGAAAGTCATTAAATGTTTTTGCATCCGTTAGAGAACTGAGGTCTCAAATCAAATTCCAAAGGGGTGAGAAGCTCTTCTGAGACGAGCTTCCATACTCATCTTTGCTAGAGTATGGAGGAAAGAAGAAGTTGCCAAAAGAGCAGACAGGTAAGAAGAAAACAGCTGAAATTTTAATGAATTCTTAGGAGTCGACTTAGGTTCAAAGAGGACAATTTAGAATCCTCAGAAGGCCCAGACCCAAGGGGAACCCACAATTCCTTGCCAGCTGTTTTGTCTGAGCTTCTACCAAGTTCTCATGGAGAAGACTGGGGATGGAGACCTGAGAAAGCCCTCTCCTCTGTTTTGCAGATTCTCTGCTCCCCCAGATTCTTCTTTCATATGATGCAAAAGCCACATGCTTCTGGAGTGAGGACGGGAAGGAAAATCTGTAGTCCCTTGGCCATAGGCAAAAAGCTGCTACCACTGGACTAGAGGTGTAAGTAAAAGCATCTGCTAGGGGAGGAAAAGGAAATCTGCTTGGGGGTTTAGAACATACGTAGAACCTAAATATTAGTCAAAATAGCATGAAGGATGAGCAGGAGGGATGGAAGTATACTGTTGTAACATTCTACGACTATACTTATATTTGACAGCAAACTACATATTGTAAACTGCAGAGTAATCACCCAAAAGTAAAATAAAGAGGTACAACTATTAAGCCAGTGTGTTTGTGTGTGTGTGCTCAGTTGTGTCCAACTCTTTGTGATCCCATGAACTGTAGCCCACCAGGCTCCTCTGTCCATGGGATTCTCCAGGCAAGAATACTGGAATGGGTTGCCATTTCCTCCTCCAGGGGATCTTCCCAACCACAGGGATCAAACCCACCTCTGCTACATCTCCTGCATTGGCAGGTGGGTTCTTTACCACTGTGCCTCCTGGGAAGCCCTTTAAGCTAGTATTAGAGCTTAAATGGAATTATATAAAAAATTCTCATTAATCAAAAAGAAGTCAGGAAAAGAGAAAAAAACAAAGTTGGGACAAATGATCAAATGGTAGATTTAAATCCAATCATATTTATAGTTACATTAAATGTAAATGTCTAAATAACCCAAATAAAAGACAGAGAGTTTCAGATTGGAAAAAAAAGCAGGTCTGATTATAGTTTCCTCAAAAAAAACTCTATTTTAAATAAAAAGACATAGATTAAAAGTAAAAAAATTGAAAGAGATATGTCATGTAAGCAGTAGTTTTTAAAAAGGTAGAATGGCTATATGAATACTAGAAAAGTAGACTTCAGAACAAGGACTATTATCTGTTAAAAAGAGGGATATTGCATAGTGATAAAGGAGTCAGTTCATTAAGAAGACATAACAACTCTAAGGGGCTTCTCTGGTGGCTCAGACAGTAATGTATCCCCCTGTTATGCAGGAGATCCAGGTTTGATCCCTGGGTTGGGAAGATCCCCTGGAGAAGAAAATGGCAACCCGCTCTGTTATTCTTGCCTGGAGAATCCCATGGACATAGGAGCCTGGGGGGCTAAAGTCTATGGGGTTGCGAGGAGTCAGATATGACTGAGCAACTAACATTTTCACACTTTCACTTTCAACAGCTCTAAGGGTTTTCCAGGTGTCACTAGTGGTAAAGAACACACTGTAAGAGATGCAGGTTCGATCCCTGGATCAGGAAGTTTCCCTGAAGGAGGGACGGCATGGCAACCCACTCCAATATTCTTGCCTGGAGAAACCCTTGGACAGAGGAACCTGCTGGGCAATAGTCCATAGGGTTGCAAAGAGTCGCACAAAACTGAAGTAACTCAGTAGCAGCAGTAACAACTCTAAATGTACATGCACTTAATGAAAGAGCTTCAAAACACATAAAGCAAATGCTGATGGAATGGAAAGAAGGAATAGACAAATCCACTCTATTAGTTGGAAACATCAAACAAGTTCACCCTTAGCTCACCCAACATTGGGGGTGTGATCCTGAAATTTCTTCAAGCTATATCCCCTATTTCTAAAAATCACCTACAGGGAAGATGCAGATACCTTAGCATGATTTCCTCATTTCTGTCTTGAGTCAGTAGGCATGGTCAAGTCTTACTTAGACTTTTAGACCAAAGTCTATTATAGATGTCCATAATGGAGAAGAGACAGATCAGAGGCTAGAGGAAATACAGACCGATGTCTATCTGGACCTCTTCATTTTACTATTGGGAACAATGAGGGTCAGAATCCTGAAATAAAAGACCTGAGGTCACACCACTGGTTAGCTGTAGAACCAGGACTAGAACAAGGACACCTGCCCTCAATCCAGGGCTGTTTCTTGCAAAGGAGGGAAAAGGTGTGGGGATCAGAGTGGAGGGAAGAAGAGGAGGGAAGGAGAGATGTGAATTATGTGAAGTTCCTGAACTTCAGGCCCTACAGTACTGTGGTGGAAGGGAGTTGGGAATGGTACATACATTGGACATAGGGACACTTTTCAATACTGTTAAAGGGCTTTTAGAGCCACCGTGAAGAGCCTCAGGGACATGGGGGGACATCACATGGGAAAATTCAGTGATGGATCAAGACGAGCAAGTCAAGGGAAAAGATTTCCTTTTGGAAATCGAGTGAAGAAGTCTTGCTGTTATCATTTTCTTTATGTCCCCAACAATAAATAGAGTTTCTGAAATATAGGGGACCATTCATTCCACATATATCACCCCCACACTCATCCCTGCCTGGCTTTATATATTTCAGTGTAGGTATGTTTTTCTCTGAAGGAACTCTTGTGGGGCTGAAGACACTACCCAAAGCAGAGTTCCTCAGTCCAAGCAGGGTACAAATACATCCAAGGTCCTGCCTGCTGGGTCTCATCACCCCTCTCCCCTCCACAACAGGAGAATGGTTAGAGATCAGCTAAAGATGCCGCTCACTGTGGAGTGTCTAAAAGGCCAGGAGCCCATCTGAGGACCACCAGCTGAGAAGAGAGCTCTGAACCAAGGCCTATGAAGAACGATGTTAGCTTTAGCTGATGCCTTAAAAGTAAGTGCCCATTGCTTTCCCATTTGTTATTCAGTCACTCAGTCATATCTGACTCTTTGTAACCCCATGGACTGCAGCATGCCAGGCTTCCCTGTCTTTCACCATCTCCCGGAGTTTGCTCAAACTCATATTCATTGCATTAGTGATGTCATCCAACCATCTCATCCTCTGTCATCCTCTTCTCCTCCTGACTTCAATCTTTCCCAGTATAAGATCTTTTCCAAAGAGTCAAGTCTTCACATCAGGTGGCCAAATTATTGGAGCTTAAGTGTCAGTCCTTTCAATGAACATTCAGGACTGATTTTCTTTAGGATTGACTGGTTTGATCTCCTTGCAGTCCAAGGGACTCTCAAGAGTCTTCTCTACCACCCCAGTTCAAAGGCATCAATTCTTTAGCGCTCAGCCTTTTTTATTGTCCAGCTCTCACATTCGTACATGACTGCTGGAAAAACCATAGCTTTGACTCTATTTGTTCCGTTTCAACCCAGTTACTCTTTGCAGTATTTATGATTTTCATTTTATAGCTGAGGAAACATGTTCAAATGCTTAAGTCAGTTCACCAGGAGCATGGACTGGTAAGAGAAACTCTTGGAGTGGGACCCAGTTAAGCAGATCTCTACTTACCTCTGGAGGATAAGAGACACATATCAAGGGAGTAATTGATCTCATACTGGCATGGTCTCCCTTAGGCAGCCTGTGTGAAAAATAAGAGAAGGCCGAGGCGGGTCGAGAGTTCAGTTCTGCCTGGGAGAGTTAGCATTTCACAGACAGGGAAACATTTGAGATGACTCTAAAACAGCTTCCTAAATTTGGCTGCTCATCAGAAACAACCAAAGAAGTTAAAAAAGAAAACAAAACACTGATTCCTGGACTCTTTCTCAGACCGATCAATTTAGCACCTCAGTGGGGAAAACTGAGAATATGCCTGCATTTGTCTCAATAGCTGCCCCTGTGGCCAGATGGAGATGCTTGAAGGGCTGGGAATTGGGGCCAGCCCCAGGGGCCTTCAATGTCATGCAGCCGTGGGCAGCCCCCTCCACTCCTCTTCCCTGAGTGGAGAGAGGGGCTTCTGAACGGAAGGTCGGGATCCTGTCTGCTGCTCTGGCACCTACTGGGTCCAGAGACCAGGATCTCATGGACAGCACAGGGCCTCTCCATTATATGATCTGTGCCACAGGCTAGTTTACCGCCATCTGCCCTGGGACTGTGCTTACAGAAATTATTTCTTTGTCAAAACACACAACAGTGAGTCTGCCTTGGCCCCAGGCTTCTGTTTCATAACTTTTTATTGGAGCAGAAAGAAGGAGCACATTATTACTTTTCTGCTCCATGTTTTCTCATGGCTCAAGAGAGCAACAAGCACTTTGTGCAAACAGAAAAGCCGGCTTTGTTGTCTGAGGACAGGGAGGTGAGAGAGACAAGACGAAGGCCTTTCACAGACCGTAAAAGAGACACCACACAAAGCAGGCTTGGGGCGAATGGGCGGGAGGCCTTGGGAATGGTGGAAAGAAATCATTTGCACACATTCACCGGCTCGTCCAAGTTTTACAGGTTTCAGTAGGAAAAGTGATCTGGGCAGGTATGTGTCAAGTCTCTCTGGCAGAACTCTTTCTACTAAGAGGACCATTCTCGAAAGATTTTATGCAATGATGATGTTTTTATAAAACCAAGGGAGTCAATCAAGTTGCTGAGGGCATTTCAGTGTTTAAGAAATCATGATACTAACATCTGACAATAAGTAGCGGGCTTTCCATGTGTCACCTGTTCCTCCCTGTGATCTGAGAAGGCAGGGAGGCTGTTGTCATCATCGGCTACAGAGGCAGAACCAAGGCCCAGAGACGGAGTCCCTCGGCTCACATAGCAGAGCCCCAAGTTCAATTCCTAATGTGTGCATACATTTTACTTTACTCTGGTGATGTTGGAAGCCATTCAGTAATTTTCCAGTGTTATTGGTGTCATGAATCTGAATTAAAAAAAATTTTTGAAGCATAGTTGATGTACAATGTTGTGTTGATTTCTGCTGTACGAGGAATCTGAATTTTTCCATGTTGGATTTTCTTCAAGTAGAGCATAGAAGTCAATTCAATTGATAAGCTAGCAGAGCCTAGTAAGAAGTGTACATGACTTTGAGAAGCATTCTTTATTAACATAATTACATTTCTCAACAGTACAGAAGTGAATAAACAAGTAGAAATTTCCCCCTAAGCTAGGTCTCTTCTGTCTGCACCTCTGGATAAATGCTCTTTCTATAACAGTGACTCTCAAATTTCAGTGAGCATCAGAATCACCTGGAGGGCTTGTAAACCAGATTACTGGGCCTCACCCCTGGAGACTGACCCAGCTTGTCTGGGAAGGAGCCTGAGAATTAGCATTTCTAATAAATTCCCTAGTGATGCTGAGGCTGCTGGTACTTGGAACTCATTTTACCAAAAAACCACTTTTATAGTGTTTTTATTCCTACGTGTACACAAGTACATATCTCTGTAGCTCTGCATATGCACAGATGATTAAAAATGGACCCATGGTTTACTTATAATTTTAAATTTTGTTTGTTTTCATTTAACAGACAGCATTCCAACTCTGTAGATTAGAATCTGCATCGTTCTTTTTTTAAAAAAATTATTTTGTTGAAGTATGGGTGATTTACAATGTTGTGTTAATTTCTGCTATACAGCAAAGTGATTCAATTATGCATATATATATATATTCTTTTACATTTGGTTTAATCACAAGATGTAAAATATAGTTCCTTGTGCTATACAGCAGGACCTTATTGTTCATGCATTCTATATATAATAGTTTGCATCTGCTAGTCCCAAACTCCCAATCCATCCTGGGATCATTCTTTTAAAGGGATTCATAGGAATCCATTGTATGTCTCATCATGACTTATTAACCAGTCTCTATTACAAAGAAAGCTGAGCGCCGAAGAATTGATGCTTTTGAACTGTGGTGTTGGAGAAGACTCTTGAGAGTCCCTTGGACTGCAAGGAGTTCAAACCAGTCAATCCTAAAGGAAATCAGTCTAGAATATTCATTGGAAGGACTGATGTTGAAGCTGAAACTCCAATACTTTGGGCACATGATGGGAAGAACTGACTCACTAGAAAAAATCCTGATGCTGGGAAAGATTGAAGGCAGGAGGAGAAGGGGATGACAGAGAATGAGATGGCTGGATGGCATCACTGACTCAATGAACATGAGTTTGAGTAAACTCTGGGAGTTGGTGATGGACGGGGAGGCCTGGGGTGCTGCAGTCCATGATGTCGCAAAGAGTCAGATGTGACTGAGTGACTGAACTGATCTGATTACTGAATGTTCAGGTTGTTTCCATTTTTTTTTCCTACTATGAACAAAACTGCTGATTTTTCATGGATCTTTACACACTAGTGCTAATATTTCTGAAGGATAAATTTACAAAAGTGGGATTCAGATGGGTGATAGTGATTACTCTTAAAAGTTACATACAAGGGCTTCCCTGGTGGTCCAATGGTTAAGAATTTGCCTTTTGATCCAGAAAACACTAGTTTAATCCCTGGTCCGGGAAGATACCACACGCTGCAGAGCAGCTAAGCCTATGTGCCAAAACTACCGGACTCTCGAGTCTGCAAGCTGCAACTACTGAACCCACATGCCTAAAGCCTGTGCTCCGCAAGAAGAGAAGCCACCACAATGAGAAGTTCGAGTCCCGCAATTAGAGAGTAGTCCCGCTCTCTGCAACTGGAGGAAGCTGTCATGCAGCAACAGAGGCCCAGCACAGCCAAAAATAAAATAAATAAAAAATTTTAAAATTACATTCAACTGGCAAGTTATGCGCTACCCTCATAAAGTTTGTTCCAAATTATATTCGTATCAGTAGAATTTGAAAAATTTCTCAATACTGAATGTTAAGAATAATTTTTATTCATTTATCTCTCTTTTCTAGCAACACCACACAGCATGCAGTGCTCTCTGACAAGGGGTGGAACCTGTGCCCCCTTGCAGTGGAAGCGCAGAGTCTTAACCACTGGATGGCCAAGGAAGTTCCAAGAATCATTTTTATCTTTGCTTATCTGATAGGTGAAACCTGCTTCTATTGTTATTTTGATTTGTATGTCTTTATTAATGAAACTGGGCCTATGTTATTGACAACTTATATTTCATCTCCAGAGGTGCGCCTGCTTATATCCTTTGCCTATTTTTCAGGGAAAAGAAATTCAGAATGGCAGAAAAATTCATGGCAAGTTCCTCATTGT